>NC_045430.1:75101139-75405116 GCF_902635505.1 Sarcophilus harrisii
TTTAATGTAAGTTTTGAGATTGTTTTCAGTTCAATATTCTTTGTTTAGAATATATCAATATCTCACATTTTCTGATAATAGCACTTTCCCCATTTATCATTTCATTTTCCATCATTTCTTGCTTTCAAGCTCCCTCATATTTGTGATCTTCACCCATGAGCTCTTTGAGCACTGAGATGTCTTACTAACTTGTATTTATTTCCCCAGAATTTGCTATAATAACCAGCACAGGATAAACACTTAATGAACCTTTCCTTTATCTATCTACCTATCATCATCTGCCAATCATCTATATATCATCTGTCTGCCTGCCATCTCTATCATCTATATATGTATCATTTCTCTCTATCTTTTTATTATCTGATTGTATCTATTTATCATGTATCTGTATGCTTATCTCTTTCTCATCTCTTTATCCAAATCTATCATCAATTTATATCTTATCTTACTATTCAGTATATTTATATATTTATCTATGCCATCTATATATGTCTACCTACCTATGTCTACCTACCATCTCTTTATGTCTCCTTCATCTGTTTATGTCTATCTTATCTATCATCTATTTATAGCTAATCTATTCAATATATATATTATATAATTACCTTATATAATATATATAATTACCTTATATAATATATGTAAAATATATATTATATATTTCAATATACATTTATATCTAATCTATTCTATATATTATATAATTATGTTATATAATATATTATATATTTCAATATATATATTTATATCTAATCTATTCAATATATATATATTTATCTACATCTATCATACGTTTATCTATATGTTTATCATCTTTCTATCATTTCCCCATCTGCTTGCTCATCTTTGGTCTGTTTAGGGTCTGAGAAATGAAATGTCTCTCAGCCTTACTGTGTCAGATGTGTCAGAAGCAACTCTTCCTGCCTACAAGACTAGCCACTGTCTCTAGCAGGACACCCTGCCTTCTGATAATACATTAGGTTTTAAAGTTGTCAATGAGATACATTATCTCACTGGCCAGATCTCCCCTTCCAGACCTTCATTTTTTTCCACTAAGACAGACTATCTCTGTTTTAAAAATAATAAATTTATTTCTGGGAAAGGATGGCCTCAAGTTTGATTGTGCTGATATTTCATGGAAAATACTGTAGTTTATTGTCTCAGTTAATCAAAGCACAAATCATTTCTTGGTCTTTGGTTATGTAAGATCTCATCTCTAGAGAACTAGGAACATTTTTGCCTTGAATGACTGTCTTCTTTCTCTTTTCCTTTCACAGACCAGTGACCTGTACTATTTCTTAGTGAGCAAGCTTCATGAGTACTTGCCCAAACCTCAGGATCTTAATGCACTTCAAAATAAAAGCCAAAGGGCTAGTCAACTGGAGTAAGTTATCTGTTGGTAGAATTAGAGATTTAAAATTTTTTTAATTTAAAAATATTTCATTTTAATTTTTAATTCATATCAAAAGGAAAGCAAAAGAACTTGGTGTTGGACAAAACATGATATTGGCAATGTATTATTTAATTAGCATAGTGATCTTTGTTTTATGTGGATATTTTAATTATTCTATTTGGATTTTTTTTTTTTTTGGATTGTTAAGTAGTAGATTGTTAATGAGCTCATAGTTGGAGGGGAGGAAAGAAAGCCCATCTCTTGGCTGTTTTCATGGTTTCCTTTATTTTCTAGGGCTTGCATTCAGATTATCCAGGCTCTGGGACTGATGTTCAGAGAAACAGAGACAGAGTTTTCCCGCCTGAACACGTTAGTTGCTAAACGGTGAGAATTTGGTGAATATATCTAGAGACAGTGGTGTAGGGGCTTTCAATAGTCTTTTCAAAACCTTCTATAGCTCATTACCCAATTTGTGTTTTGCAAGCATGCCTGTGATCATTACACATTTGTCTCCTCTCCCCATTTAAAAAATCTGCCTTTTGTTTTTACACCAGTCATCTTCTTTAAACTAGGAGTTCTTAATCAGAGAGCTATGAACTTTAAAAAATATATATGTTCATACATATATATTTATATTTCTGTATTTCAATATATTTGGTTTTCTTGATAATCTATGTATTTTATTTTATATATTTCAAAACATTAATCTGAGAAGACAGATTTCATACCCTTCTGTAATGTTTTATAAAAAGTTCTAGACATGTAATATCTGACTAACTAATCATTTTTGTAATTAAGCTATGGATAATTAATATTATATTATTATATGTTATTTATATTATGTTTTGATTATATATGATATCAAATTATTATTAATAAAATTAATTAATAAAAAGAGTCAGTGGCTGGTCTTGGATGCCAAAGACTACTTATGGAACCCACTCAATGCTTATTTGCCCTTGGAAGAGGGACTGTTCCTGATAGTGTTAATCAACTCTGATTGGTTAACAAGTAATGCGAGAATGAATATTATAATGAGAGGTGGACCCACTTTTTTTTCCTTTTTTTTTATTATAGCTTTTTATTTACAAGTTATATGCATGGATAATTTTTCAGCATTGACAATTGCAAAACCTTTTGTTCCAATTTTTCCCTTCCTTCCCTCCACCCCCTCCCCCAGATGGCAGGTTGACCAATACATGTTAAATATGTTAAAATATAAATTAAATACAATATATGTATACATGTCCATACAGTTATTTTGCTGTACAAAAAGAATCGGACTCTGAAATAGTGTACAATTAGCCTGTGAAGGAAATCAAAAATGCAGGTGGACAAAAATAGAGGGATTGGGAATTCTATGAAGTGGTTCATAGTCATCTCCCAGAGTTCTTTCGCTGGGTGTAGCTGGTTCAGTTCATTACTGCTCTATTGGAACTGATTTGGTTCATCTCATTGCTGAGGATGGCCACATCCATTAGAATTGATCATCATACAGTATTGTTGTTGAAGTATATAATGATCTCCTGGCCCTGCTGCATCACTGATGCTGGCCACTCAGCATCAGTTCATGTAAATCTCTCCAGGCCTTTCTGAAATCATCCTGTTTGCTGGTCATTTCTTACAGAACAATAATATTCCATAACATTCATAAACCACAATTTATTCAGCCATTCCCCCATTGATGGGCAGCCCCTCAGTTTCCAGTTTCTGGCCACTACAAAGAGGGCTGCCACAAATATTCTTGCACATACAGGATGGACCCACTTTAATGAGGGGCTAGGAATCATGACTTTGATCACTTCCTCAGAGGCCATCTCCAGCCTGGGGAAATCTAGACTAAGAATTTTACCTTCCCTTTTTCCTCCAAACTGGAATAGAGAACAATGGACTTCCTCACTTGGGTGGGGTCTGAACAAGATGGAAGAGAAAGTTAAACCAATCTCATTATCAATAATTTCCTTTATATGCTTATTTGACTCAGCAGAGAATGAGAAAATTAGGAAGGGAAAAAACTCTGCATCTCCCCAATAATTGGTTGTTTAATAATCATTTCTCTCACTTGAACAGGCTTCATTAAAAAGTTGATAAACCAAGCATCCTTTCCCCAATATTGAGCCCTCCCTCTAATAAGGAAAAACAGTTAATATCACATTCCACATTCCTAGTACATCCTCCTCTCTAATGAGATGGTTTTCTAGTGAGATCAGTCCTCTAGAAAGAGATTATTACAATTAATTTTGATATTTATATAATGTTCTATTTTACTAAACTCTCAAGTCTTCCATGTTCTTGAATTCTTCATACTTGTTGTTTCTTATAGGTGATAAAATATTACATTTTATTTGTATGTACCACAATTTAATCAGCCATTTCACTTGGTCAAATTTTTTTGTCACAGTTCTCTCTTATTGTCCTGACTCAGTTTCCCTAATTATCATGACTCAGTCCTGCCTCAGTTTCCCTGTTTCTCAGTTCTGCAAAAGCTCCCCTCCCTCTTTATCAGAATACTTGATAAGGATAAAATATCTTATGTTTTAGAATATCAGAATGTCTCTCCCCATCCCAAGCTATTAGAATATCAGATACTGTCTTATCAAGATGCCTCTCCTGGCTCACCTCACCTTGTCAGAGTCCCGTTCTCACTCTCAGCACCCTGACTCCACCTCTGCCTCAGTCTACCCCCTGCATCTGAGCCATGTCATTGAGAACTCTTAATTGTTGGCTGGATTATTGGAGATGATAGTGTCAGCTCTGGGACCAAATCATGGATCCGTTTGGTCCCAGTATGTCTCTCCATTTAACAAACTATTAAATACTCTCTAATCTCCATTTTACTCAGTTTCTCTGGCATTACAAAAAGCTTTTCCACTTCCCTCAAAATGTTGTGTTTTATATGTATGTGTGTGTGTGTGTGTGTGTTTAAAATTGCATCAAGACACCCTGTATAGATGGATATGTTTGCTGTAGATAGATAATCTCTCTTTCTCTCTATTCACATGTAGTCCATCTCTCCTGTTCTGTTCACATATTCTCTGCTGGATCCTAAGATTATGCTTCTGGGCTAACACTATCACTTAATCAGTCTGTCAACTGTTATCTTCAAAGTACTAATGAAAACCCAGCTTTCATTCTGGATATCTTTTATGACTGAATACAAGAAAGGGGTTTGAGATAGCTCTTTTTCATCAGTCACATTCCCAGCAGCTAACTGATGCATCCTGTGTGCCTTTGAATTATTAAAAAGAAAAAATATTTTCTCAAGCCAGTTTCATTTTTTAGTAGATTAAAAAAGAGTGAGGAGCACTAATCTGGTTAATATGAAGGAGATGGAGTGAGTCATGTTACACTCAAAGGCAGGGGTCTCCATGAGAATTTTTCTGATAGGTGCATCTGGGGTGTGAACTAGAAGACAGAAAATATGTCTGCATGCTTTGAACATTGTTTAGTCACTGTATTGAGCCTTTTATTCTCAGACAGTTTTGAAGTTGGAATGCTGTTATGATTGTCCTAAGGGCAATTTCTCTTTGTTGCTGTTAATTAAATTTTTATTGATGCCTTTTGTTTTCACATCATAGTCATTTCTGGATATACTCTTTCTCCTCACACCTATCTCATCCCCACCCAGAGAGTCTTCCTTTGTAACAAAGGAAAACCATTAAGCCAGACCAGCCCACACATTGAGAGAATCTGGCAGACTGACAGAATATACAACCTTTTGTACTAAGTCACTCCTTTACCTCTCCAACAAAAGGAAAAAGGTGTATTTTTCTTTTCTTCTCTGGGATGTACCAAATACCCTCCCTCTTTCCCTGCCTCTCCAAGGAAGGAAGTGAGATGTATTTTCTTAATTTCACCTCTGGTACCAAGATTGTTCATTAGTGGATTTCTTTAAGTCCCAATTAAAATCCTTCTTTTATTAGAAGTCTTTCCCAACTCCTTTTTATTCTTTTGTTTTCTTTCTTTCTGTTAATTATTTCCTAATTATTTGGTATATAACTTACTTTGTATATATTTGTTTGAATGTCATCTCCCCCACTAGATTGTAAGCTCCTTGAGGACAGGGGACTGTCTTTTTTTTTTTTTTTTTTTCATATTCCCTGTTCTTAGTACAGTGGGTTTTGGCTAATTATGATGGGGGTGTGAAACTTTTGATCTGTAAAATTAACACTCTAAAATTCTATCCCCTTTGATTCCTGGCTTCCCAGGCTCTGAGCAGTCTGTGAGAGAGCTTCTCAGGCTGGGCCATTTCTAAGGCAAATCACCTTCATTGATAGCTGGATCTCCATTCAAATTCAGGCTGAAAAAGCCTTCAAAGTAATTTTAATTGGGTGATTCTGGTCTGATGAGCTCAAACTACCCCCCCCCCCCACCCTGCTCATAAAATGGTTTTCTGCTCTCTCATTTCTTTGCAGAATGTCCAAAGTAGCATATTTTGCCTCTGGCATAACTGCCAGGACCCTGCCTGCTGAGAAGACATTCTCTTCTCAGTGCTAGCCTCCATTTCCCTAACAGGACTTTGCCACTAAGAAGTCAGTCTAGCAAAGCTGGCTTCTCATACAACAACAAACTTCCACTTTTGCCACTTAAAACTCTTCAGGTTCATGAATTCTTTCACAAAGGACCTGCGCCTCTGACCAAACGGGGATTTTCACAACTTTCTGACTGCCACTAGAACCCCATCAATTACAACCATACCATTTTAGGCTTAGTTTTCCTGTTCTTTTATTTATAGTACCATAGTTATGTCTATTGCTTTCTGGATTCTGTCTGTTTTCTATCAGTTCACATAAACTTGAAAGATATCATTTGGAGATTTCTCTGTTATTCCCTCTCACTCCTCGGTTATCATATTTTCAGGTGTCTGTAGTAGAAATAGAAGTGAAACCATCAGAAACCTTTTCCAGGACATTCATGATCTTTGAGAGTTCTCATGGGAAAGCCTGCTCTAAGTAATTTTCTATCCCACTTCCTTATTAATCTTGGAATTCCGCTATTTCTTTTACCTCCGAAATAGGGATTTTCCTCATCATGTCTGACTTCCATTTCTACATCCATATTGTAAACTGCAGCCAAAGCTTACCACTTAATACTCAATGGTACCTTTAAATGTTTCTTTTGTTCTTCTATTTAATGTTGGGGAAAAAAAGTCCTCTCAAAACAAATCCAAATCCTTTAAATCTTTCTTACTGACTTCTTTGTCATCAATTGTTTGAAGACTTATATAGAGAAGAATTTCTCCTACTGATGAGGTATGGAATGTGGCAGGAATATGCAGATGCTCTCCTGGGCGAGGCTGTATTGTCCTCATCACTACCAGTTGGTGGACACTCTACTAATTCCATTATCTTAAGTCATTTTCTCTGATCTGTGGAATTCTTTCTATATCCTTACTTGTAATTAAAAATCTGAATGTACTGAGAGTTGAATGCATATCACCATAACATCAACTTTTTGTAGGGGAGGGAAGCAGCATTGCAACAATGCAAGAAACTCGTGGGTAGAGAAACTTCCTCCATAGCTCATCTCTGGTTTTAGAGAGCTGCTTGTGACACTTGAGAGCTTCAATGATTTGCCCAAATCTGCACAAGGAGTATAAAAAAACAACTCAAATTCAAACCCAAATCTTTCTGATTTTAAGATCCAATTCTGTCGCTCATTAACTCTATACAGTAGAGATCTAATATAACACAGATTATATCAAGTGGATGTTAAGATGGCCTATGAAGATGGAAATTCTAAAAACATTCTGCTGTATTTTTATTTTTGCGTTTTACAGATAAGATATATTCTCAGTTAACTACAAGAGTATCAAATCATTATGTATGAGGTAGGAACTCTACAATAATCCCTATTTTAAGGCTTAAAACTCTAGGAAAATCATAATTTAAATTAAAATTTCATTTATCCATCTGTCAGCCTAAGTTTAGAATTTTTCCCCTTTAAAGAAAGTTTTTTTTTTTTAGATTTAGTTCTATTTGAATAAATGCAAAAGAAACTATCATCCATTTAAAAATTTCACTATTTGCACTTGAATATATTATTTTAACTATGTTCTTTGAGGCTTTTTACATATATTTCTCAGGATTACCACAGGTGCAATCTGATGAAACTAAACTACTTTTTAGTGCTTTAGCCTTAAATCTGCAATTTATCCAGATGTAAGGATTGGGTTTTCTATTGGAAAGGGGAAGAAGATATTGAATATCCATTTAAAATTTAGATTCATCTATGTGTAATTCATCATGTTTGATTGTCATTAACAAAAAAGCATTTACAAAATTAAAGTAAAAATATTTATTACAGAGCAAGAATTATTTTTAAAACTAAAAGTATGTTTTATTCCAATATGAAAGAAATGTATGTAGTTAATAATTTTTTATCATTTCCTTTAGGACATTAAACTTACATATAAACATTCAGTTTTTCTAATGGCCCACTTTCATGTACTGGACATATCTATATATTGCCCTTTATATATGAGTATGGGTATATGTATATGTGTATTGTCCTTTATGAGTGATATGGGTCTAGTGGCAGAGAATTAATGTGAGAATCCCTTCTGGTTGGAGACACAGGTTTGACGTGAAAGAATTCGTGAACCTGAAAAGTCTGAATGGCAAAAGGGATTTTTATTGGCACTGAGGAGCCAGCTTTGCTAGGAAGACAGACTCTTCAGTGGCAAAGTCCTGGCAGAGAAATAACAAAGGTTATCACTGAAAAGAGAATGTCTTCTTGGCGGGCAAGAGTCCTGGCAGACAGCTGTGTGTAGATGAGAAGTCTCTTGGTAAAGATAATACTGCTTTGGATTTCTGCAAAGATTTGGGGTTCAAAATTGGCTTTTTATTAGCAGTCTGAGGCTTGGTTCCAGTTGAAAAAAGAGTCAATGCCCCCAGGCCTAGATACTTATCTTGGAGTTTCAAACCACTCAACAGGCCCAGATCTCCAACTGAACAAAATCATTTTGAAGACTTTTTCCCAGAGCCTGGAATTTTCTGAAGAGGATCAGATCACCCCCAAAAGATCAATGGTGGGTGATTTGACCAAGATCTCTAATTGAATGACCCCATTTAACTTGTCTGGGAAGATATGCTTTTTCCAGAGTCTGAGACTCGGAATCTCCCTTATTTTTACAGATCAAAGGGGACACAGTTTCAGAGTTCATCCTCACTGCTTCTCCCCAAAAGTCAAGGGAGACAGTGTCAGGGTTCATCCCTGTCATGAGTGTATGTTTTGCTTCATTCTTCATTTTAACCAAAGGGCATAGTTTTTCTAGCACTCTTCTAATAGAAAATGGTACTAAAATGTAAAATGTAAAATTTTTTTCCTATCACTTAAGTCTAAATAATCAATAAAACAATAAATCAAGTTCTGATTTGTAATGTTTGCCCATTTCTGATGTGGAAATAAATGCTTATACTGATAATATAACTATTAGTTCTCCTAGCCAGTTTGAACTGACTCCAGAATATCTTTGGTGTGGTCTTAGCCACACCTCTAAGTCACTAGCTAGCTAGCTGTGTGATATTGGGTCAGAGTGAACCTAATTGTGTTGGGGAGGGAGAATGGAAAGGCTCCAGGATACCTTGAGTTGGTCTGTTGAAAAGTCCAATGGAGAAGGGCATGGAGTTCCCATCTCTATTCATCCTGCTGTTAGTCACTTGGCAGATTGCATGATCGGAATTGTCTGCTCTAGGTAGGGATACAGTCCCACAAGTACTGCACTGAGAGGAGAGACTCTGGCTTAGCAGGAGGAGGTGGGGGGTGAGGGGGTGGGTAAGAAATGAATGTTTACTCCTCCCTTTCTATATTGTCAAGTCTCAGTCACTAATACTAGTTATAGCTCTGCATTGGGGATGTCACAATTTTCCCAATGCTCTAGTTTCCCCAGTTGATCTAGGAGGTGGTTAGACAAATTGGTTTTAATTCATTTATTTATTTATTATCATTTATTAGGGTATCTTCTAATTTTGGAATACATGGCATCCTAAGAACAAATTTCTAATAATGCCTAAATGCAAGTCACCTAGATTTTTATTATCATAATAATAGTGACAGCTAACATGTAGAAGGCAATTTTTTTAAGGTTTCAAAAGTGCTTTATAAATAATCTTATTTGCTTGTACAAATGCAAATGATACAAATATCATTTGATCTCACAATTCTTGGAAGTAGGTACAGTTAATACCCCTATTTTACAAATAAGGAATTGAGGCAAACAAATTAAGATTTAATTAAATTGAGAAATTAAATCTGGCATCAGACACTTACTAGCTATGTGATTCTGGGCAAGGCATTTAATTTCAATTTAGCATATTACTCCATAGATTCAACAAAAGTCAGTCTTGCTAATAAGGTCATAGTTTATTGAGCAGATAGGGATCTTAGATGCTATTTAGTCCCCAAATACCACTTTATAGATGATGATACTGAGACCAAGACATGTTGCATAATTTGTCCAATGTCACATACCTAGTAAATAGGAGACCCATAATTTAAACCTAAATTTTCTGGTTCCAAACTCACATTTCTTTTCTAGTTCTCAAATAATTTTGTGATTAAATAACACTTTATATGCAGATATCCCATTTGGTAAATGAAAACCTAGAAGAAACTTAGCATTCTTAAGTCTGGTTAGATTCTTATACACACTTGATTGCTCCATCATGCACAGAATCCTGACCTGAATAAAGAAGACCTGAATTCAAATTCATCCTCAGATATTTACTAACTCTCTGACCCTGGGCAAGACACTTAACAACTATCTATCTCAGTTTCATGTGTGAAATGGGATTAATAATAATACCCATTAAGCAGATGTGAGACTAAAGATAAATTTGTAAAGTGCTTTGCAAACTTTAAATTACTATATAAATGCTAGTTATCATTTCTTGTAGTCATTATCTTTGAAGGTCTACCTGGATCAACAAATTTTTATTCATTATTTCCCTTTTATGTATTTTACAGGAGAACATTAATTACTCTTTTGATAATTTTAATTACTGAACCTGAAATTCCCAAATCTTGTCCTGAGTTTGGTATTCAGTTTGTCGCTGATTCATCTTTAGTAAAGATGTCCTCTGATGCTGAGGTGAGACAAAAGCATTTTTGGTAGTAGATGAGATGTTATTTTGGTACTCTCTTTTCACAGGACCTGAGGCACTGAAAAAAGAAATAATCATATTAAATTCATAATTTTTCAGTCACTGAATTCAGGACCCATGAAATTACTGTCATCAATTTATACTATGCATTAAATATGGTTTACAGAAGACATTATTAGAGTACTAGATCATTAAAGAAAACCTATTTTTAGAAGTTGTAGTATTTACTTCAATTTAACAAGTATTTATTTTGTTTTATATATATGTATATACATATGTACACATATATACACACAGGCAAGATCTGTGATGGAAATACAAAGACTAAAGCCCCAAATGGTCCCTGCCTTCAAGGAGCAGGTTTATGTAAACTTAAGTTCCTTAGTTAAAATACAGAGAACAATAAACTTAGAGTTATAATATTTTAAGAAATATGACTCTCTATTATCTTTAGGAATATAAAGTCCTCTGTTTAGCTTTTAAAATTCTAACCAGTTTGTCTCTTTCCTACTTTTCCATTCTTTTTATTTTTTTTAATTTTTTTTTCACTTTGAAATTTAAGATTATTATACTTATTTTTTTTAATTTAATAGCCTTTTTATTTACAGGTTATACGTATGGATAACTTTACAGCATTAACAATTGCCAAACCTCTTGTTCCAACTTTTCACCTCTTACCCCCCACTCCCTCCCCCAGATGGCAGGATGACTAGTAGATGTTAAATATATTAAAGTACAAATTAGATACACAATAAGTATACATGACCAAACTGTTATTTTGCTGTACAAAAAGAATCGCACTCTGAAATATTGTACAATTAGCTTGTGAAGGAAATCAAAAATGCAGGTGGGCATAAATATAGGGATTGGGAATTCAATGTAATGGTTTTTAGTCATCTCCCAGAGTTCTTTCTCTGGGCGTAGCTGGTTCAGTTCATTACTGCTCCATTGGAAATGATTTGTTGATCTCATTGCTGAGGATGGCCAGGTCCATCAGAACTTTTTCCATTCTTTTTAAACTTTATTTCTCTCCACATATGTTATGATCCACTAGCCAACATTGACTTTGCTATCTTCCAATAGACAATGCATCCCCCACTCCTGCATCTTTTCCTCCTCCTGGAGGAGCATCTGCTCTTTCTCCTCACTTCCTCCTCCTGGCTCCCCTGCCTCCTCCAAGGCTCAGCTCAAATCCCATACTATGCAAGAAGCCTTTTTCAGTGCCTCTTAAGTGCTTTTCCTTTAACATTTGTCTGCAATTTACTCTGCAAATATAATGTTTTTTACATACCTGTTAGAATTTGTCTTTGCCTTTAGAACATAAGCTTCTTGAGGCCAGGAACTATATTTTTGCCTTTCTTGATATCCCCAGAAATTAGAAGTACAGTGCCGGGCACATAGTAAGCATTCAAGAAATGCTTGTGGTTTTTTCACCCCACAAGAGTATTTTGTTTTTCCAATTACATGCAAAAAGAATTTTCAACATTCATTTTTGTAAGATTTTGAGTTCCAATTTTTTTTCTCTCTCTCCCCTCCTTCCCTTCTCTTAACAGCAAACAATCTGATATAGCTATACATGTACAATCATTTTAAACATTTTCATATTAGTCCTATTGTGAAAGAAAAATCAGAACAAAAAGGAAAAACCATGAGAAAGAAAAAAATCAAACAAACAAAAAAGGTGAAACTAGTATGCTTTGACCCACATTCAGTCTCCATAGTTCTTTCTCTGGATGCAGATGGCATTAAGAAATTTTTGTTGACTTAGACTTCTGCCAAGGATTACCTTCCTTACTTTCTGCTCCCCTTTAGGATAAGGAAACAGGAGTCCTCAGTCATGGAGTCATAAGTATAGGTTAATAAATTGCATCACTAATCAGTTTCCCCTTGTGGGCAGAGGCTACAACCCTACCTTATGTCCTCAGCTTATAATCAATCAATAAATATTAATTAAGCACATGCTATGTGCTAGCCACTGTGCTAAGTGCTAAGGAGATAAAAAACAGGCAAATGATAGTTCCTCCAATGGGGGAGATGACATGCAAAGAAAAATATACAAAGCAGATTATATATAGAATAAATAGGAAATAAGCAGAGAGTAGGCACTAAAATTAAGAGGGGGATGAAATGGCTTCTAATAAAAGAAGTAATGAACAGAGAAGTTTTTTTTTTCCCTAGTTTCTTCTCCAAGCTTTCTGTTCCCCTAAAGACAGATACATGGCACTGGTTCTTTGTACCCGGAAACTACAGTAGGATATCTCAGCACATTCCACCTCCTCCCCTACAAGAATGAATAAGGATGGGACACCTAGGACTATGTCCAGCTGTTGAGGAGGATGTCTCCTTGGGGTATATCTGCTTCTGACTTTCAGAACTGAGCAGACTGGTCTCAACATCATCAGTGTCTGCTAATACCCTGATTCTTTAGAGCTTCTATTTAAGATAGTGATGATAGAAACCTATTAGAAAGCAGCTACCCCCAGGAGTTGAACAGATTGCTGCTGAAGCCGCATCCTGATATTCTACTTTTTAAAAGGATTATCTTATGGTAGGAGGCATCCCATGCTTTTCTCTCATGCTGGCCTCTATCTGGGGTATTCCCTTCATCATTATACTTGGTGAAGGAAAATGATTATTAGCTCCAAACATGCTTCCTCTTAACTGCGGGTCTTCTCTTTGCCTGGCAGCTCCTCTCAGCACTCACCTTATTGTGCAGGGGGATGTTTCTCTTTTTGTGTTGTTACTGTATCCTGCTCCTTATTGTTTTGGTAAAGTAATTGCAATTGTTGAAGCAGCTTGGGACCCCCAAAGCCTTTTGCCTACTCTGTCCTAATTGAAAAAAGTACTTTTCATGTCCAAGGTTAGCTTTAGGAGCCATCCAATGCCATTCTATGTGCATGTCTAAGGAATATAAACACTTGTAAAATTATTTCTGACCTTCGAATTCTGTCCTAGGACAATAGCGGCAGCACTGAATGATTTAGAAAGGCCTAATTTTGAAAGTACAAATTAACTCATTAGCAATCAATCAAAAAACATTTCTCAAGTTCCCTACTGTGTGCCAGGCACTGTGCTAGGAGCTAAGAGTACAAAGGTAAAAATTAAACCTTTCCTGCTTTCAAGGAGCTTTGATTTTATGAGGGACACAATATATTTACACATATTTATGTAGAGTATTTAAATACTTTAGGATTTTAGCTTGACTACTCATATGAATGCTTTGGGGAGAATTTTTTCATTCCTTCTTTGAGAAAGAACACAGTTAATTCCAGACAATCTCTGAGATCAAATTGGATCTTTATGCAATCATGCAGGGTCAAATCAGCTTTCTAAGAATTTCAAGCAAATTGAAATTTGTGCCTGGAAACCCAGATTTCAAACAACTAAGAAAAAAAAAAATTAATGTCAGTTCAGTGGAGCTAGTTCGAGATTAGTCTTTTAAAAACTAAGATACATTAATGATTCTAAAATGTGACTATAACAGCAGTTTTTAGTATAAAGTGCTGGTGCCATAAAATAGAATCAATATTGACTTTGTAGTTTGAAGTCCTTGAGAAGTAAAAGAGGTCAAAACTAGAGCTCCTTCTTGTATGAGGGCATTATTAAGATGAAGATAATGGTCTAAACAACTGAGAAGGTTTAGTATGTTTTTAGGATAAACACTTTCCTATCTTTGAACACAGTTATTTATCTTTAATCAGTAAAGGAGCTCTAATAAAGACAATTTGTTTCTTATCTATTGAAGTTTTTTTTTCAGCCAAAGATCTTATCCTAAATCACTCAATAATGAGCTAAGTGTGTGACATTTAAATTAGCAAAACCCAGTGTCTAGTCTAATTTGGTGTTCATTAAAAAAAAAAAAAAAAGGTAGGGAGGGACTTGAAAAAGATAGAGAAGTGGATAGAAAGCAGGTTTAGAATTAAGGAGGGTCTGGATTGGTGTTCTGCCTCTGACATCTGGCTCTGTGAGCCCTGTGGAAGTCCCTTAACTTCTCAGTACCACCAAGTTTTTAACTGTAAAAGACACAGCAGATGCTGATCTCTATTGCAAGAATTTTCTACACCCATGAAATCACAAGTCAAAATAGCAATAACCACACAACAACAACAACCCACAGCCCCTACCTCTAAAACTTATTGTCTATATGACCTGAGCAAATCACTTCTGCTTCTCTCTGAGTCCAGGCTTTCTCATCTGAAAAAGGGAGTTGAACTAGATGACCCATAGACATTCTTCGTTAGAGACATTCTCTTATGAACAGCAGAACTCAGTAGGAAAGAAAAAAGTCAGACCCAGTTTGCATTTCAGAGAAATTAAACTATTTTTCAAGTTTATGCACACACACATGTACACACATGCACATATATACACAAACATAAAACATGCATGTGTACATACATGCACACATGGCATACAAAGCACAGATAGGCACAGTGCAATATTTCTGCATATATGCATGTACATATACTTATGCATCAAAGCAACATATATATGAATACACATGTGCACACATATTAGTGTGTATTTGGTGTGTAAATAGAGAAAAAGGGAGAGAGATAGGCAGAGAGGGAGAGAGAGAGGGAAAGGGAGGTGGATGGGGAGAAGAAGGGAGGGAGGGAGAAGAAGAGAGGAAGAGAGAAAACTCACCAGCTAAGGGATTATTTTCACTTTCTGAATTTGCATCATGCCTTTACTTAAAATTGTTGGTTCATGATATTGTATTGATTATTTTTCTTTGTTCCAGTTACAGAGGCTTTTGTTGGAATATACAAATACAGCAACTGCACTCTTATATGAAATATTGCTTG
This sequence comes from Sarcophilus harrisii, assembly GCF_902635505.1. Classification (NCBI taxonomy): domain Eukaryota; kingdom Metazoa; phylum Chordata; class Mammalia; order Dasyuromorphia; family Dasyuridae; genus Sarcophilus; species Sarcophilus harrisii. The sequence goes on from NC_045430.1 coordinate 75,116,445, forward strand.
TTTCTCTGCAGGTAAATTTTGTTTGCTTTTCTAAATTTTGCACTTATGGTTGCAAAATTGTGTTTTTAACAAAGTCATGAAGCATTTCCAAGAAACAAGTAGGACACAAGTGATTGATTTATGGAGGAGAAATCTCCAGTGGTGGTGGGCTCACTTGTTCATTGTACTTTTCTTATTTTCGTTTTTAATTTAACAATTATCAAAAAAAATTCCAACATATAAAGTAGATCAAAAAGAAAACTAGGGCCATTCTGTTATATAAAATCTATGTATGTGTGTGTGTTTTAAACAAATTGTGTTTTAAATTTATCAGGGCAGTAATGAAATTACTCTTTTTTGCCTCTTGAACTTTGTTGTTTTCTTCTGCATATTTTAAATATTTTATTGCTATTTAAAAATTTTTTATGTATCTATCATTTCCCATTCAGTGCTCCTCCCCCCGTTAAAAATTGAAACCTCTCCCTTGTAACTAATCAAACACATAATCAAACAAAAGAAACCAACACATTGAAATGTCTGAAAATGTGTATCTCTTTTGGTACCTCTGGTCTATCACCTTTCTGTCACATGATGGGGAGGTGAGCTTCACCATCTGTTTGCTGAAATCATGATTGGTTACTGAGTTGTTCAGAATTACTTATGGTATTTTTCAGCCATTTTCCTTTACATTGTTTCCATCCAGAAAGCCCTCTATTACACTACACTGCCTCCTTTAAAAAAAAAACAAACAACTATTAATAAAATTGAGAACTGATTTTTTTTTTAAAGTAGACAATGTAGAATAGTAGAGAGCATAGTAGACTTGGAACAATAAAGACCTGTGTTCAAGCCGCCTATCTAGCAGTAGTTATGTAACCCTGAGGTCAAAGGCACAGGGAAAGGACCTCTATATACATAAAAAAATATGGATAGCAGCATATTTTGTTGTTGCAAAGAGTTGGAAACAAAGTGAGTGCCCATTAATTGAGAAAAGCCAAATGAATTTTGCCCTGACAATACAATGAAGTATTATTTTGCTATAATAAATTATTATTATAAAAAAATTCAGAGAAACTCAGAAAGACTTGAATGGATTGATACAGAGTAAAATTATGAGAAAAATCTACACAATGAACCTCTTTTTATCCTGGGTAACTTCTAAATGGCAGTAGTTGCTCTATCTGATTGGTGAAGGGATTTTTCCAAACCAGGAATACTCCATATTGATGAAGTCATAGATCCCTGCTGTATTTGGATTGTTAAAAAAATGCTAATTATGAAAATTGAATATCACATTTAACTAATTCAAGAAGTAGCTTACTGAATATCACTTAAATTCTATCAATATAAATTTTTTCCCTTGAATTTTCCAGGGAAATCTAGGATTGGAACCTAAGAAGTTTGCTATCAGTTGGATAATGTCCGTTCTGCAAAGTTTCCCACCCACAGTAAGGTTTAATTGATAACAAAAATCCCTAACCTGACATGCCTAGTTAAATAGTTGCTCTTATGGTTTATGAACAAAATATCAATGTCTTGTCTAAAGAGGCTATAGTAGTAATTTATTAAACAAAAGCAAATATAAACTGGACAACTAGATTATCCATTAAAAAAAAAAGTTTTGGAGGCAATTTAAGTGATTTATCCAGAGTCATATAGCTAATAAGTGATGAGTATCTCGAGCCCCCTTGCTCAATCCACTGGGACACTTAGCTGCCCCTATCCATTAAAATTAAATACATTTTAAATTCGATTTGAAGGCTTTCTCCTAAATGCCAAAGTTACTGCTTCTTGTAAGAATCCTTGTTTCAAGTACATTTCTCTAGAGTTCTGACCCATTATAGGTACAAAATATTCCAACTGTCTGTGACACACTTTTTCAAAGGTACATATAGAATCCCAGGGGAAAGTGAGGTCAAGTTTAGAGCACATCAGCATGGATAATTATGGAAATATGTATCAAAGAATTGAATATATTTAACATATATTAGATTACTTGCCTTCTAGAGGAGGTGGTGGGGAAAGGGGGGGGGATTTGGAACACAAGGTTTTGCAAGGGTGAATGTTGGAAATTATCTATACATATGTTTTGAAAATAAAAAATATATTGAAAAAAAAAAGAATTAGCTAGGGAAGAAAAGTTTAGAGCACATACCCTCTCCCCTCTTGACAGAAAGATGAGGGATTCAGGGTACAGATTGAGAAACATTTTTTGGGACATAGCCAACATGGGAATTTGTTTTGCTTAACTATGAATATTTGGTACAAAATGGTGGTGGTGGTTATTCTTTTCCTTTGATGATGGTGGGGAGGTGAAAAAGAGAGAAAGTAGATTTTTGTTCATTGAAAACAATTTTTAAAAATTAGTGTAGATGTGACAAATGTGTAACTCACAACTCTGACAAGTTCTTTTGTTGGAGATCTCAAGATATTTCCCGTAGGTATAGTATAACATTCTCTATTAGGTTATTTATAGGGTCTTGCAACTGCCTTTTCTTGGCATGTTTTATTTGCTGGATGTAGACACTACTACCTATCACTGATATTCATGACTAAGAAGCTAATGAAAAATCCAAATCTTCTGACCCTCCAAAGTCATGCAGTGATCAAAGTGAAGGGAAGGGGAAAGACAGAGGCTTTTTCTCCTTCTCTTGCCCAAATAATTCTCTCTTAAGGATTTGATTGGACTGCTCCCTCCCATAGGCTGACCAGACACTTGAATTCTGGGTTTTGAACTGGTTTTCTATTTTTAAGAGAATGACTCATTTATTGATTTGATTTAAGTTTTCCCTATTTATATGTAGAAAAACAATTTTTTTGATTATACATGTACATTCATTTTTTAAAACGTATTTCCTTATGAAACATGTTGGGAGAGAAAAATCAGAACAAAAGGGAAAAATCAGGAGAGAAAAAAAAATAGAAGAAAAAGAAAAAAAGTAAACATAGCTTGTGTTTGATGGGGGAACTCTGAAACTGTCTCTCTCTGACTTTGGGGGAAGCTTGAGAACTTTTTTTCACAAATAAATGAGTGCTTGACAGGGACGTTTTATTTCAATTAAATCAAAAGATAAGCATTTATTAAGAGCCTCTTACAAGCTAAACACTGAGTATACAAAGACTAAAATGAATTATCCCTGCTCTCAAGGAACTTACATTCTGTCAAGGGAGCCAAGGTGAGCATAAATAGTGAAATCATTTACAAGACACATTCAAAGTAGTCACAAGGAAATCATGGATAAAAAAGCACTAGAAGGGGAGGGAGTCATGAAAGGCTTTCTGCAGAAGACATTGTCTGAGCTGAAGGAAGACATGGACTCCAAGATGGAGGAAGGAGAACATTTTAGAAATAGGGGAAAAGGCACGAGGGAAATAGGAGAAGGACCATTATGTTTGAAGAACATCTTCCTGGCAAGAAGGCCAGGATGGATGGACTATAGAGTTCTTGGAAGGGTGAGTAATATGTAAGGAGCATGACTATAACCGAAGGAATCAAGTTGTGAAGAATTCTGAATGCCAAATAGTTTATATTTGATTCTAGAAGTAAAAGGGAACTTGGAACCAAATGTTGAGTGAAATGTCAAAAAGGCAATTGGTGATATGAACTGGAGCTCAAGTGAGCGATAGATATGCTAATCTGGGAATTATCTGCATAGAGATGGTCACTGAATTCATTAGAACAGATAAAATAACCAAATGAGGAGATCTAGAGAAAAGAGAGACCAGAACAGAGTCTTGGTAACTTTTCTTAGCTAGTGGGTATGATGTGATTGATGATCAGCAAAAGAGATTCAGAAGGATGGTCAGAAGGAGAAAACCAGAAAAAAAAGATATTAACACATACACAGAAAAAGAGACAGAGATACACAAATAGAATGAAATGGGAGAGACATAGAGAGAAAAGAAGGGAAAGAGAGAGGGGGAGGATGGATGCAACAAATACAGGTAGCTTTACAGGAAGATAACTGGCAGGAATGGTATGATGTAGTGGAAGGTTCCCCCCTCCTTCCCAAGGATGAGAAAGACCTGGGTTCACAGGCAGCAGGGAAGGATCCAGTAGATAGGTAGAAACTGAAGATTAAAGAAAAAATCACTTGGGGTGATTGTAAGAACAAACTGCTGGAGAGGATATGAAGGGATAGAATAAATGGTACATGTAAAAGGGATAGCTTTGGCTAGAAAAGGGGTCCATTTGTAGCTATTCTCAACTCTGAAGGATTTATGATGAAAAACACTATCTATCCCCAGAGAAAGAACTGATGGTTTCTGAATACAGATTGAAGCATACTTTTTAAGCTTTATTTTTTTGAGGGTTTTTTCCTTTGTTTTCTTTCACAACATGACTAATATGGAAATGTTTCATATGACTACTCATTTATAACCTATATGGAATTGCTTGCTTTCTCAATGAGGGGAGAATGAATGGAGGGAGAGAATTTGAAACTCAAAAGTTTTAAAAACAAATGTTAAAAGTTGGTTTTACATGTAACATTTGACATGTAAAAATAAAATAGTACATAAAATTTTTAAAAACAAGTAATATAAAAGAAGATTTAAATAAATAAATAAAGAACAGATCCATTTTACATCAGTCTGGAGTGAAGGAAGAAATAGCAGAGGGTTATGTTGAAGGGTTATGAAGTGAGGATTAATAGAGAAGAGGGAACTTTCATTAAAGGGCCACAATTTTCACTGTGTTCTTTAGCAGGGAGGGTGGGAGAAAATGGTGGTATCAAGGGAGAATTGAGGTAAAAAGAAAAAGATTAGAAGAGCTGCTGTGGTGACCGGGATAATCAATAAATTGTGAAGTAAAAGGAAAGGCTGGGGAAAAGGATAAGCATTTATAAAAAATATCATGCAAAGCACTGTGCTAAGTGCTTTACAATTATTATCTCACTAGATTTTCACAAAAATCCTTTGAGTTAGTAGCTATTGTTATTCCCATTTTACAGCTGAGAAAACAGAGGCAAGCAGAACTTAAGTGACTTGGCTTGCTGCAGTGAAAATGCAATTGAGGTTAGATAACATAAATTTGTAGTGGACTTCATGACTTTCTTTGGGTCAATTCATTAATTCGTGAATAGGAACAAATAAGGCAGCTACCTGGCAAGGTATGAGCAAGTTTACTTGCACACAAGTGTGTAAGACATTCAAGAATAGAGGATAATGATATAAAATTGAGCAAATTTGCTGAAGAGTTGAAACAGAGAAAGGATAGATTATGACTCTATAGAAGAATAACAGACATGATGGTGGTGGCAAGACAAATTCTCACTGTACTGCGACCCAGAGATTGCAAGGGTTGGAATTATCCGAAAGGACATTTTCTCTTCTGTCTGTCTCGGTCTTTGTGTAATTCTCTCATCCTATTAGAAGGAGAAATACTGAAACTTTGTGAGAAGTGGGAAGTGAACAACAACATGGAAGGAAAAGGAGCCAGGTTTGCAGACTGCAGACCAGTTATAGGGAGTAAGCACCATGGACAGGATCAAAGTAAAGAAAAATGATATGCAAGGGATGGGCTGCTTCCTTGTTGTAGCTATTACACTAGAAGAAGAAAACACCATAACTTCAAGATTAAGATATTGTAGCTGAGTCTGAGTGAAATCTGAAGGGACTGATGAAATCAATTTATCAGGCACTTAACCATGTGCCAGGTATTGTGCTAAGTACTATGGATTTAAAAAAAAAAAGGGAGGCAAAATGTAGTCACTACTCTTAAGGAGCTAACAATCTAATAGGGGATATAACATTAACAAATATATACAAAATAAACTATATACAGGATAAATAGGAAATAATTAACAGAAGGAAAGCACTGGAATTAAGAGGGACTGGAGTACTAATTGTATCCATTGAGCCATGGAGATATAACAATGGTTGTAAGCTCCTCCATTAGCTTATAAACTTTTGCCTCCTTCTGTATGCCCAGCACTTAGCACAGTTCCTGACACATAAAAGGTACTTAATAAATATTGATTGACATAGAGAACAAACAAATAACAAGGAAGCACAGAAAAGGTGGACTTTGCTGAACACGTTTTATATTTATCATAGAGACTTTCTTGAAATGAAAGTTTATTGTTTCATACTTTGAATTTTCATGTTCTGCTGTGCACATGGCAATGTTGTTTTTTCTCTTTTTTGTATGTTTTAAATAAATTTATTTTTAAAAAATTAAAATAAGCAAATATCTATTGGTAAATTTTACTCCGATTTGGTAAACTGGTAAAATTTACTCTCATTTTCTTGTTCACTTTCTCTTGAAAGATGAGTCTACTTTGTCAATTCTTAAGATTTTTTTTTATTTTGTAATTGTTTTGAAAAAAAGATTTTTTTTTCAAAAATAAATGTGGTTGCTTATTGAGTTGTCAGTTGTTATATCACTTGGAAGGTAAACACAGTCATGAAGGAGAAGTGTACTCAGAAAAAAGAAATACTCAAAGAAAGAGAGATACATTTTCTTTAAGCCCTGAGTTCTTTCCCAGGAGAGGGGGTCATAGCAAGACAGAAAATTATTGATTTATATTTTCTATCTTACCGAAAGCAGAGAAAACAAGTGAAACTGGATCTATAGAAATCCATGTAAGAATGGTTGGAGATGCTATTTTTTAAAGAGTTGCAATAGACTACTCTGTTTTTCTTTTTATCCTATGACATTAGGCTTGGAAATAACAGTCCTCCTTCTCCCACCTTAAAGATGTAATCATGCCTTAAGGGAAGAATTAGAAATTTATTGATCTTACCCACTTAAGATTGGACCAGCCTGGAGAGTTTAACTAGTTTTCTTGCTCATCAACCCTTCACCTCTTATCCCCCACAATGCTAGAAGCACATAAACTCACTATTAGAAGTGTTATATAACAGACACAAAATTTATAAATACAATGTGTTCTATTCTTCTATATGCAGATATTCTGACTATCAGTGGGGTTTGGGTATGATTTGTCCTTCAAGTTGTGGCATCTTCTCTGATCCTTTGTCTCTCGCACCCAGTAACCCCATGTAACCAGCAGTTTGAATCTATGAGATGGGTGAATTTTTTGAAGCAAAGCTATCTGGCTTATACAGGAAAGCAATATATGATCCTGATCTCTTGTGCTTGTGAGCCACAAAGTTCTACCAAGTCTAGTCATAAAGTCAGTTTGATGTATTGGACTCATCTTAACTTTATCTGTGCAAAACATAAGATTTCTTTCTTAAGGTGTGTGATACAATAGGAGAGCAATAGCAGTAACTTGCAGTCATTTACTCCCACTTTGGACATTAGTGGTATTGAGACTCAGCAACATCATAATTTTTTTTTTTTTTTTTTTTTTTTTCTGAGGCATTTGGGGTTAAGTGACTTGGTGACTTGCCCGGTATCATACAACTAGGCAGTGTTTAGTATCTGAGGCTATATTTGAACTCAGGTCCTCCTGACTTCAGGGCTGGTGCTCTATCCATTGCACCACCTAGCTGCCCCCAACATAATAATTTTGGTTCCAGTGTAGAGGAGATGGGATTATTATTTTGTTAACACAGTTTAAGGGATCCATCATGGACTAGGAAATTGCAGTCAAAACCCCTAAGCAATCAAGAACAGACTTCAGAATTCACATTTTTATAATCCTTTATAGCTTAGAAGTCTTCTCCCTTCTCTCTTCCCTGTGGAGTAGATAGGGCAAATAATACTAATCCCATGTAATGGGTAAGAAAACTAATACTAAGAAATATGAAGTGACTTGCTCTTTCTATTATCGGTGATCTAAAGCTGGTAACTCTACTTTCTTTTCCTCTACTTCCACCATCAGAACTAACACAAACCAAAGGTTTAGAACAGAAATAGATCTCCCTAGGGAATCTGGCCTACTGAAAGGTGCATTTTCCTACTCAATGTACTTTCTGGCCTCTCTGTCTTCTGTCAAATGCCATCTAAAATGAGGTTCATGGGTTATATTTCTTAAGGACCATGCCTGAAACCCAAATCACTCTGACTCTTGTTCATTAGTCAACAATAGGCTGAAAGGTCAAGCCCCAGGTGGATATTTTTTGGATCCTGATTGGCTCAGAATGAATGTAAATAGCAATTTCCTATTTTGGCCGGAAACCTGAGGGTCTTTTCCTCCCAGATTGATACAAAGTATGTGTGTGTCTGTATTTTGGGGGGACTAGACAAAAGAGGCCATTCTCTGCCTCATTTCTTACCTAGCCTTAATCACCAAATGCATGTTGCCTCAATCAAACAAAAAACCTGTTAATAACCTTAGTTTAAAACGGCCAAGATCTCCTCTTGCATCTGGGGTCATCTCCAATCATCTTGATCTACATCTCCCACTGGACCCAGATGGCTCTGGAGGGGAAAGTGAGGCAGGTGACCTTGCCCGGCCCTCCCACACTTACATACAATTCACTTGCGTGTCATGGCATCCCTTCCCTGATGTCATGGATCTCTTTGAGAGCTAAGGGCAAAATCAGTTAGGTGGTACAGTGGTTAGAGCACCAGCCCTGAAGTCAGGAGAACCTGAGCTTAAATCTAGTCTCAGACACTTAACACTTCCTGGCTGTGTGACCCTGAACAAGTCACTTAACCCCAATTGCCTTAGAAAAAAAAAAAAAAAAAAAAAGAAAGAAAAGAAAAGAAAAGAAAGAAAAAAAGACTCAAAATTGTTATTCTTTGTATAGAACTTTGGTCAAAGTCTAGGTTTTCCTATTCATGTGTATTCTTAGACCTTGTTAAATAATTCCCACAACAGTGGTGATAGATTGGTAAGAGTTGTCACCCCATTGGGTGGTTAGGGATCTAGCTAAAGCACCCATAGATCCCATGAATCTGTGGGGTTTATTTTCCATGCAGATGTTTGATTTTTATTTCTAGATCTCATTTGTGGCCAGCCTTGTGAAGCAAGTAATGAAGGAGCTTCTGACTGCCCTGCCACTTCTAAGCCCCTGCCGAGCTGTTCTGTTGTACCAGCAGTTTTACATCCTCAAGAGCTGCTTACAGCATAGTAGCATCCTGGCTGAATACATTAGGAACAACCACAAAGAAGAATTCAGGTAAGAATGGCCATACTTCATTTCAAGTAGAATTCCACCCACTGCTCTTGGTATAAAACAGTGATGTGTCTGTCTGCTACTTTTACACTAATCACTGGGCAGGAAATCCATTGAGTTTTCTTTTTATAAGAGCTTTCCCTCTCCCTCTCTCTCACCTTCTCTTTCCCTCTCCTCTGCCCCTTTTTTCTTTTCTCTCCCGTTCTCCCCCTTCCTCCCTCTCTACCTCTCTCTCTTTGAATGAGACAATCTGGGATTTCAGGGCACTCAGAATTGTTTTCTCTTTGAAGACCTGCTTCCTGACCAGAGAGGATAAATAAAACAAAACTGGTTATAAAAGCTATTTTTGCCTCTGTTGCCACCACCAATTTACAGCAAAGTGAACTTGACCTGCTCAGAGTAATTAAGGACAACAGACTCAATTGAGAGACATCATAAATAAAGGATTATGAATTTGAGCAAGTCAGTAAAGGAGAAAGCCTTTTTCTCACTTTCTCATTGCTCTCTCTTACCAAATTTGAAGCATTTATTCAATGTTTTTTTGAACAGAATTGAATGGGTCACTTCTTTTTTAGTCTGAACAGTGAAGTAAAGGAACAGGTCTCTGGAACCGGAAAGAACTGGATTCTTGCCTTGCCTCTGACTGGCTCTGAGACATGGAGCCAAATCATTTGATCTTTCAGTAACCTAAGCAACTCTCCAACGACAAGATGGAAAGTTGGAAAGAAGGTTGCTGACCTGCATTTGTAAGAGGGGTTCCTTTGCCAAAGAAATCATGGATCCTTATGCTTTCATAGACTCATTTCTACCACTCCAGTTCTGAACTCCCTGCCTCTTATTTCCATCATTATAAGAGCCTTCTAACATATTTTCTTGATTCCAGCCTTGCCTTTCTTCATTCCACCCTTTATACTAATAGCACATTAGTCTTCTCCATCAAAACATCTGCACCTACTCCCTGTTGCCTACTGAATAATTCCTTAGCCTGGCATTATTTCCTTAGCCCTACAACGTGAGACTAACTTATCTTTTGTCAGCCTTCAGGTACTTTGTTTTACTGCCAAACCGAAACCCACTACACACTTCTGTGAACAAGCCCTAGGCTTTCTCACTTTTTTGTCTTTGTTTATAATATTCCACATCCTTGGGATATCCCACTCCTCTGTCTGCTAAAATTGTATACATCTTGCCAGACTTAGTTCTTTGAAGGCAGTTGGTGGTACAGTAAAAAGGATATTTGGAACTGGAGTCAGAAAAACTTGAATTTAAATCTAGCCTCAGATACTTGGACAAGTAATTTCAACTTCTATCTTCCTTGGTTCCCTCAACTATAAAGTGGGGTTTGTTGGGAGGACCAAATAGGATATTTGTTAGAAGCACTTAGCACAGTGCCTGGCACATAGTAGGTACTTTGTAAATGCTACCTTTTCCATTAAGTCTTTCCCGATTCCCCCCAGATTAGAATTGATTTCTCTTTCTTTATTCTTTCTTTCTTTCTTTTTGTCTGTCTGTCTGTCTTTCTTTCTCTTTCTTTTTCTTCTCTCTTTCTTTCTCTCTCCTCCTTCCTTCCTTCTTTCCTTCTCTTCTTCCCTTCCTCTTTCTATTTTTCCAAATACATGCAAAGATAGTCTTCAGCATTCACTTTTGCAAAACCTTGTGTTCCATAACTTTTTTCCTTCCTCCTCACTTTACCCCTTTCCTAGACAACAAACAATCCAAATATAGGTTAAACATGTACAATTCTTCTAAATATATTTCCACCTTTATCATGCTACAAAAGAAAAATCAGATCAAAAAGGGGAAAAAAAATAGAAAAAAACAAGCAAGCAAACAACAACAAAATGCGAAAATACTGTGTTATGATTCAAATTCAGTTCCCATGGACCTCTTTCCAGATGCAGATGACTCTTTCCATCACAATCTATTTGGAATTGCTTTGAATCACCTCATTGTTGAAGTCTTATCACAGTTGACCATCACATAGTCTTCTTGTTGCCAGGTACAATGTTCTCTTGGTTCTACTCACTTCACTTAGCATCAGTTCATGTGAAGTCTCTCTAGGACTCTCTGAAATCAGCTTACTCATCAAGAAATGATGTTTCTTAGAGCTCTTATAATTAATAAAATTATATAGCACTTTGAGGTTTGTGGAGCACTTTAGACATTTTATCTCATTTTAAAATTTTTATCTTATTTTATTCTCACAACAACCCTGGAGAGTTAAGTGGCATGGTGGATAGAATGTTGTACCCACCTGAAGCCAGGAAAACATTTTTAAACTTGGCCTTAGAAATTTATGAGCTGTGTGACCCAGGGCAGATCATTTAACTTCTATTTGTTTTACAGTCCTTATCTGTAAAATGGGGATAATAATAGCACCCACTTCCCAGCATTGTTTTGAGGATCAAGTGAGATAATATTTGTAAACCACTTAGCTCAGTGCATGGCACATGGGAAGTATATATATATATATATATATATATGTGTTAGCTATTGTTGTTATTATTAGGTAGATGCCATTATTATCTCCATTAAATGCAACTATAATGAAGTAGATAGAGCGCTGGGCTTGGGGTTGGGAAGACCCAAGTTCAAATCTGACATCAGACACTCACTCACTAGCTGTGTGACCCTGGGCAAGTCACTTAACCCTCTTCACCTCAGTTTCCTCATTTGTAAAATAGGGGTAATAACAGGACCTAACTTGTAGGGTTGTGAGAATCAAATAGAATGATATTTATAAAATGCTTTAGCACTGTTCCTGGCACATACACAGTAAGAACTTGTTTGTTTCCCCTTCTCCCATTTTACATAAGATGAAACTGAGGCAGATGGATATTAAATGACTTGCCCAGGCATATTTGTCTAGTAAATGTCTGAAATCCTGATAGGAGGTAGGTAGGCAAAGTTCTATCTACTGCACCCTGTAGCTGCCCCTTTCATCACTTAACTTCTCATATATACTTGTGCACATTTTGGATTGTAGTTATTTTTATTTATCTCCTACTTCTTGATGACAAAGACCATTTCTTCTTTAGGTTTTTAATCCCTCTTACAGTCTAGCATAGTGCTTTATATAGAGTAAATATTTAATAACTGCTCAATAAAGGAAGAATAATATACTCTTTATATATAGATATATTTACAAGTAATTTCTATATATAGTTTATTTCTCTTCCTCATCTTTCTCCCTTATTTGCCTCTCTTTTCTTATTAATGAAACAGTATTAAGAAAGAGAAACAGTAAGAATTTGTTTTACGAGTCATCCATTATTCCTTATCCTAGTTCCATTTATAGACAAGAAAAACCAAGTATACTTAGTGGTTATAGTTCTCCATTAATACCCAATAAGAGAAAGGGAAAAAACCCCTGCTGCATGCATCATCCAAACCCATGAAAACTGTGCTGTAGCTAGACATCCTTTCCTGAGTATCTGAGCAGGATACAATATCTTTACTGATCAAGAAGGATGTTTGGGAGGTGAGGGTTGTAAATGAATTCCAAATTCTGATTCTGGGATAGCATTTATAGATGTAGAAAGTGATGTGTATGTCCTGCTTCTCACCATTTCTCCATTTTAAGCTTTTGAAGATTATGGGGGAGGATTCTCCAACTTGTGTTTGTATGTTTTTTTCCCATTTTAACTCTTAGTTCTTGGTCCTGTGGACACAGAGTTAACTCTTAACTCCAATCTTGTTGAAATTAATTATTTAGTACAGTTAGCTTTCCATGGGGAATGGAAAGAAGGAGGCGACACTCATGATAGTGGGTTTGAATAGGTTCTAAGTTCAATTAATCTTTGGAAATTACTTATGCTATTTTATCTTATACCTCCTATAACCATGCACCCTTTCTTCCCCTCATAACCTACTCTAGTATTTTTATATAGACCTTTCTTTGGGATAAAAATTCAGTGTAGGGAAAAATCTAATGCATCTTCCTGGACTCACTATCTCCTTCATTCTCCTATTTTGTATCCTACCAGATCCAGTTCCCCATTCTGTGATCTTAGAGTTTTGCCTTTGCAAAAGGGATTTACAACAAATTACTGAGCAGTACTTATATCCTTGCAGGGTATAGGCCTAAGATATTTTTTTCTACAAGTCATATATACTTGTCTCTTCTTATGTCTAGTTCACTTGTCCCACTTGCTTTCTTCCCATTGAGCCTTCTTATTCCTATTCATCAATATACTCAACCCTTCAGGACCTGAGACATTAATCTTATCACTGTGATATTAATGCTTGACTTGAAAACCCAAATTGGAATCTTTACTCTGTAAAATACTATGTGAGTGATCTTAGGCAATCTTCCTAGTGATCTTCTTTTCAGTCTTAATAATCTTCTTTTCAATGGAGTGGATAAAGGAGAGAGAGAAAATAATTTTAAATGTTAATTTTGTTTTTGAAGAGAAGTGGAGGGGGAGGGGGAATACTGCAAATTTCAGATGTTACATGTATTCCCAGATGTGGACACTGTATTAGCCATTTTACTTAACTCTCTTTTTATTTTCTAACAAAGTAGGAATAATGTATAAATGTATATGATATAAAAAACAAAATATAAAAATAAAACTGAAAGTAATTCCATCCCTCCCCAAATATATGAGTAGGGAATGAATGAAGGGGAAAAGTAAAAAAATTCTGAAGTTTGTGAGTTTAGGTGGCTGGAAGAATAGTGTTGCCCTCAACATTATTGGGAGTTGGGTTTGGTGATGTAAGACTGAAGGTAAAAGGAGAGAATGGGACTGGATATATGGGTTGGGGTTCTTCTATATAAAGATATAACCAAATTCATGGGAGAAGATGAGATCACCATGTGAAAAAACATACAGAAAAAGGCCAGAGACAAACACTCAGAGAAAGGGAATTTAGGAATGAAATCAAGAAGAGATCAAATAACATAGAAGAACTGGTAGAGGATTCAGAATCACTGAATCCAAGATAGGAGAGAATTCATCCAGGAGGGAAAAGCTGGTTGGTAATGTTGAATGATGAGTTGACATGCTTCAAAAAGCATCCAATAATAACATTGGATTTAGAAACTAAAATGTCATTTGGGACCTGTGAAAGAGCAGTTTAGAGTGATAGTGTTGAAAGGCAAATTGCAAGGGGTTTAGGATTATGAGTGAGCTGTGGAGAAAATGAGGCAGTCATTTTAGACTCCTCTGGTGAGGATCTTAGAAGTAAAAAGGGGGAGACATCACAGGATGGTATCTTCAGGAAAAAAGAGAGCCAAAGAAAGGTTTTGTTTTATTTAATTTTTTAAAGGAGGAGGGTATCTTAAGAATGAGCTTAAGTTACAGGGAAGAGCCATTAGAATAAGATTGAAGATGATAAAGGGAATGAACTAAAGGACAAACACCTAAAGGAGATGAAAGATGATGGGATCAAGGATTGGCTTTGTCAAGGAGAAGCCACTTCATATTCTGAGACTGAAACAAAGGTGAAGAAGTAGAGAAGTTTTGATATCTGTAAGAGGGGAAATGAGGAAGTTCATGGTGGATTACCTCAATCTTTTCAGTAAAGCCTGTAGTTTGACAGAGCAGGATTAAGGAGCAAAGGTTCAGAACAAATACCATAGAAAGTGTCATGAACATTCAGAGATGAATAAAAGAGTTATTCTGTAGTGACAAAGTAAGATCAGAAGAATTTGGAGTTGAATCAGTTTGAGTGATATGTGACTTCTTTCAACCTCATTCAGGACTGGGATTAGAAAAGGCTTGATGGGCAGCTGCTTCGGAGACCCAAGACTGAGGATTAATAGGGCAGCTGGAGGATAAGATGGAGGTAGTGCTGGTGATGTACAGATTTAAGAAAAGAAAATGGTGCCTTCTTGAATTGGTTAACTATAGGGTCAAGTTCATGACCTATAGAAAGGGAAATGAGAGATGATTGGGGCAAAATAGAAAAAAAAGAGGTTAAGAAGATGAAAAGCAGGTTTAGGAGATATGAAACAAAGCAGATGTTAATGCTTCTTTTTTTTAATTATAACTTTTTATTGACAGAACCCATACCTGGATAATTTTTTTACAACATTATCCCTTGCACTCACTTCTGTTCTGATTTTTCCCTTCCTTCCCTCCATCCCCTTCCCTAGATGGCAAGCAGTCTTATACATGTTAAATATGTTATAGTATATCCTAGATACAATATATGTGTGCAGAACTGAACAGTTCTCTTGTTGTACAGGAAGAATTGGATTCAGAAGGTAAAAATAACCTGGGAAGAAAAACAAAAATGCAAACAGTTTACATTCAATGTAATGCTTCTTCTTTAATGTGGTAGTATGGCCTCTTTTTTCAGTATTGATGACAATTTCTGATGTTGAGACATTTGATAGTTCTAAGGCAAGAACTTAATTTTGGAGTCTTTAGTAGATGTGACTAACTCTGGAAGAGAAATTGCCACATGACATCTTTCCAAGGATTGTTTCCCATGAAGGTATCAGTGGAGAGTACCAGGACTGAAAGCATTGCTATTCCCAAAACTTTGGGGTTCAACTTCCTGGTCTGTTTCCATCAGGATTTGACGGGAGATGTTAATAAAGTGCTTTGTTTTTGCCTGGTCTTTCTATTTCCTGTCTCAACGCTTGCTTGACTGCCTTGTAAGTAGTGGTTGGTTAGCAGTTGGTAGAGATGACTGGCTTCTTCTCCACTATTTTTGCTTCCCTGACTATGAGGACTGAGCAAAAATGTTGGTCTGGCAGGCGCTGCCATTCCCTAATTCTATTTTGTGGTGATGAGAATGATAGACTCCTCAATGAGAACAATTCCACAGGCCTAATTTCCCTGGATGATAACTATTATGGCTGAGCTGGAAATATCTGCCAGGTGGACCCCCTCTCACATCTTTCTTCCAAAAGCCCCTAATTGTATTCATAAGCTTTCCTTCACTGATTATAATTCCTCCATACTATAATAGAAATAATAGAAAGTCATCATTGCTATGATCAAAAAATGTATCACCAGATGGTTTGATCCTCGAATGGAAGACAGAAATCTGCTTCCCTGCCTATACTCAAAGCCCTTTAGTGACAAGACAAGGGTAGAGTTTGTATTTTACTAACAGCCTTCAAAAAATTTGAATGACTTCTCTGCCAGGAAGATGCATCAGAGTAGGACCTTGATATTAAAAATATTTTTTTAAAAAATAACTTTATTTACAAGTTATATGTATGGGTAATTTTACAGCATCGACAATTGCCAAACCTTTTGTTCCAATTAAAAATATCTTTTAAATATCTTGAACATGATTGCACATGAAAGGTTACTTATGATTTATAACAGATTATTTGCTTTCATGGGGAGAGGGAAGAAAAAAGGCAGGTAGCAAAAAAAAAATTTGGAATTCAAAATCTTACAAAAATAAATGTTGAAACCTATCTTTACATGTGATTAGAAAAAACAAAATACTATTTACAAAAAAAAAAAAAAAAAAAAAAAAAAGATCTTCAATCCAGCAGAAAGATTTATGACTCTCTGAAAGCTCAAATGATGGTTAGTCTTTTTTAGTAATAAAGTAATTCTAAAAATCTTTTTGCCTCTTCATGTGATCTAATTTACCTCAATATTTCTTCCCCTTTCCTCTTCCAGTACAATCCCTTTTCCACCTCTAGTTTCTTTTTTATATCATCAGAATAAAATCAAATTATACCTACATCCTCTAAGTATACCCCTAAGAAAGTTCTCAAGAATTAAATATGTCATCTTCCCATATAGGGATGTAAACATTTTAACTTTTAAAATATAGGTTTTTTTTCTTTCCTTTTTTACCTTTTTGTGCTTTTCTTGAATTCTGTATTTGAAGATCAAATGTTTTGTTCAGCTCTGGTCTTTTCATCCAAAAAAAATTTTTTAAAAGAAAAAAAGAAAATTCCCTGTTTTATTGAATGTCCATCTTTTCCCCTGAAAGATAATGCTTAATTTATCTATATAGTTGATTCTTGGCTGCAGTAATTTTTTAAAAATTTTAATTACTTTGTTGTTAAATTTGTTCCCATTATATTTATAGCCATTTTTTAAACTTGGAGTTCCAGATTGTCTCTTATCTTCAACCCCATTTACATTAAGAAAGCACATATGAAATTATGCAAAACAATATAAAGCATTTTTTAATTTAAAAAAGTCTTCATTGTATGTCCTCCCTCTCTTCCACCACGTTAAACCATAAGCAGCTGCTTACCTTGCCTCCTTCTGTCCTCCTTCCCTATTCTCTCCTCCCAGCACAGCTTTCACCCCTAGATTCATATTATTTAGCTGAGAGCCAAGAAGTAAGGGCTCTGGCTTACTCAGTGGTAGGGGTTATAAGGTGCCTGTTCATTTACATTTTGGTAATTGATATATTATAAATGAAATGCATTTACTTTGCTGAAATTAAAGAGGTTCTTATTGTTTTTGATAGGTCAGGGACCCCTTTGGCAAATTAGTGAAGTTTATAAACCATTTTTCAGATGCTTTGAGTTTGTGGACTGTTGTTTGTTTTTTACCTTCCTTTGTATACTTACCATTTAGCATAATGTTAGGCACATACATAATAGGTGGTTAATAAATGCGTGTTGACTGACTATAAGAGAAATTATTATTAAATAGCCAAATATTGGGGAAATCCAGGATTTTTCCCTTCCTATTTTGGAGATTAGATCAAAGATTAGTTCTTTGGATTGCACATGTTTAACCTATATCAGATTATTTGCTATCTTGGGAAAAGGGAGGTGAAGGAGGTAGGGAAAAAAAAATTGGAATACAAAGTCTTTTAAAAATGAATGTTGAAAGCTATCTTTACATGTATTTAGAAAGAAAATACTATTGAAAATTTTTTAGAAGTTTAGTTCTTTCACAGGCAAGACTGATGATGTGATGAAATCTTGGAACTGTTATCTCAACAACTAAAGAATCTTACAAGAACTTAATCCAAGGTGAATTCTGGTCCATTATCTTTTATTCAGGCAGGTTAAATTGACCAGGCTAAGGGTGGTCTGGCTTAAGAGATACTCTCTTTGTTCATGAGTGATATAGTCAATCATGCCCCTTAGCCCCTGTTAGAATAGGTCCATCTATAATTATAATATTCATTCTCTAATTACTTCTTAACCAGAATCAATGGTCAGGAACACCCACTTTTCCAAGGGCATAGAATTCCATGAAAGGTCTTTGATATTCAAGAATTCCACTGATCCCTTTTATTAATTATTTGAAAGCATGATTAATAAAGTGATTAATTACTCAGAAACTGTCTCTCCAACTTTTTATGTCACAGCTGTCTATTGCCTAAATGTTTTTAAATGCAAGAAATAAAATACATAGAATTACAAAAAATAAACAAAAAGAGAAAATAAAGATGTAGTTACCACCACCCTCCATACAAATTCTTGGACTTTCTCAAGTTTATCCACAGATCTCTTAAGAGTCCAAAGACCTCAGTTTCCTTATCTGTAAAAGGGGATTAGAATTAATGACCTTTGAAGTCTCTTCCCACTCTCAATCTGTGATCCTTTGATCCAGAATAATGCTTTTGTCTGCTGATGGGGCCAACTGGAATAGTTTCCTTTTTAAAAATTCATCAATTTTTTTTCTCTTTCTGATCTGCAGGTACTTTGTTCACATGCCAACTCTGGAAAAAAGACTCCCATTGTGTTACCCTATTACACAGACCACTACTCAGCTTATTCATGAAGTTCTGGACCTGATTGAACAGGAGCACTGTGTGAAATGTTCATAGATAGACACAAGTAGCTTAAAACTTTTAAGAAATTCACATTTCCATTCCTATTAAAACCATGCCAGTTACTAATTTCAAATCATGAGCACTCTGTATTTCACCTTCTATCAAAACAGAATCCTTAGGGAAACTATTTCTCTATCACAGAAAAGTAGTGGAATACATTTTCTCATAAATCCAGTAGCACTAGAAACTATTGGATTTCTTCAGGAGAGAAAAAAAAATGTCTCTTTTCCCATCAACCTTATGGGAGATTATGGCAGATCTATGTGATATCTGTGTATTCTAAGAGCTCTCAGATTTCTACATTTTGAGGAATAAAAATAAAGTCCATGGAGAGCGATGCCAAAAAATATGAACTGCTCTGTTCTAGTCAGTGGAGTTGAATGAAATCATGAATGGCACTTGAAGGAGATTTTTTTTGATAGACAAAAGAGTGATTGTTAAAGAAACGTTGACTTAGAAGAGCTCAGCAGCCTCCCATGCAGCTATACTTCTCCAACAATTAAGATTTCCCTGAAATCAGTATTTCATGGAGAGATCAGTATAAGCATATGGCTCATACAGACATTTGAAATATCAATTATTAATAGAAATTAGAAAGTTAGGATTACCTATGTTCTTAAAAAAGGTGGGGTGGGGTGGTATGCTGTATTTGCCATTTGATTTTAGCCCATGGTAGACTTTTCAACAAAGTTCCACGAAAATTTTATTTTTGGTAAAGGATTGCCTCTGTGTAATAATAACATTTTCCCCTTTCAACTCTTAATGTATTTTTATGTATTCATTGTATTTGATACTTTATGATAATAAACTAATTTCATCCAGCAAGTCTTAACTTTGTGTACAAGATGTACAAGGTCTTTTAAAAACTAAAGAGACAAGCACACCGCACTAGTCAATAAGCATTTATTAAATGCCTACTCTGTGCCAGGCACTGTAGCAAGTTCTGGGGGTACAAAAAAGCAGCAAAAGACAATCCCTGCTCTTATGGAGCTTGCAGTTTAATAGGGGAGGCAACTAGCAAATAAAATAAATAAGGTTATATGAGGATAAATTGGAAATAATTAGCAGAGGGAAGGCACCAGAATCCAGTTCAAGATTTCTAGAAACTAGTTAGAGATGCAAGATGTTAGAAGAAGAATTTAGAGCAATATAACAACACAAGAGTTAACAAATTCAATATGGCTGATAAAATCATTCAGTGATGTAATATGATGGCAGAAAAGGTCCCAGGACAGAGCTCTGTGGGACAAAACTTGGCTATAGTCTAATGAGGAGGCAACAAAAACCTATATTCTTAAGAGTGAATGGAGAGGGGAAGGAAGTAGTGTCTAAAAACACATTAACAGGTCTTCCTACCATAGAATTGCTCTGTGCCAAGGAGAAAATCCAATGATCAAATACCTCTTTATCTAAAGAGATCTATGCTAAACCTTGTGGCAACTCCAAGCATATATAGTAATTAGTTATGGTAAGCAGAGACAAGAACATTATATTTGGAAGACATGAATGTATTTATTCTAAACCTCTTAATATCTTCTGTGACTTATACCAGGCTTACTGAAGGAAATGAAGCAGTCATCAATTGGATTTGGATTTTCCTAAGAAGGGTTACTCCGAATCATAATAAGATTTATTCCAAAAGTTTCACTTTCTAAACAAACAAAATTTTTGTGGTACTTTGCCTTTATATCAATACTTATTTTGTGTAGGGACTGTGAGACTTTTTAGTAGTTGAATTATAGTCCCCAAACAATTTGGTGTTCCTTTTGATAGATATGCACAATAAAAATGGAAATATGGATTAACTGAATGGAGAACACTAAATTCATTTATTCTATATTTCTTCTTAGATTTATGGCTAAATTAGAATTAAGGGACTTGCTCAGGGTCACACAGTTACTAAGTGTGTATCTGAATTCAGATTTGAACTCAAGTTCTCTTGATTTCAGGGGCAGTATTCTATATACTCCCCTCTGGTTAAACTTCTTGATGAGGCTGTTCATAATCAGTATCTCTACTTCCTTTCCTCTCATTCTCTTCTTAACTCTCTAGAGTCTGGATTCTGATCTCGTCATTCAATTGAAACTGCTCTTTCTAGTTACCAATGATTTCTTAATCTCCAAAATTCTATTCTACCTTCATACCTTCTCTAAAATATGCTTCCTTTTCTTCTCTGACGATGTTATCACCCTGGCATAAACCTTATTATCTCAAATCTGGACTTTGTAGTGGCCTGTTAGTAGCTCTCACATCTCTCCTTTCTCTAGTTCATCTTCCACTCAGATACAAAATTAGTTTTTCTGAATCATGGGTCTGACTTAACACACCCTAATTCAATAAAATCCAACGGCTTCCAGAATTAAATATAAAGTCCCCATTTGGCTTTTAAAAGCATTCCCCTGTTTTAAAATCTGGCCCCTTCTTGAACCTCTCTGATGGTTTAATACTTTATTCCACCCTCCCCCTCCAACATATTCTTTAACACAAATCATTTTATTATGCTATTTCATTAAATACTCTGTTCTTATCATTGTATTTTCTAAATGACTAGACAAAAAGTAAATCATTAGGAGCTTGTGAAGTATTTTTATTTTTTTCAGTAGATATGGGTTCCAAAGAACTTTGATTTTGAGATGATTATTCTAGAGATTTCACATGAAAAAAAATGGCTATCAAAGATCATATATCTAGAATATTTATTTCTTCCAGATTGAAATCTGGCTATCAGTATGCAAAATACTTGATATGGTGCTTACATTGGACAATGTATACAAAATTCTGTTATAGTAGTTCCTCATTTCCCTGCTATGAGGAGAGAATTATATTTAATTTCTAGAAATATTTTATCCAAATACAATATTTAAACTATAGAAACAATTCTTAGCACATAGACTGTACAAAAAAGAAATAGTGGGTCACATATATCCCATGTGCCATAGTTGGCTGATCACTGCTCTAGACTTACAAATTCTCAATGTAAGAAGATTGGTCTGGTTTTGGAAATAGTATAAAATTCAAACATAGAATATTCTGGTGTCTAAATAACACATAGAAAAAAGGAGAGATCTTTATTCTGAGTGATTTGGCTTAGTGAGGATTGGGATGGTGAGATTACCTGATATATCCCAGAAGTGAAAAATCTATGGTCAAATTTTCCAGTTGGTTTGTGTGTGTTCATTGTCTTCAGGCTTATTTTTAAAAGTAGCCTATGTAAGCACGATATGAACTCATGCAAAATAAAGTGAAAACAGCCAGATTATTGTGTATAGCAGCAGCAATGTTATAATGATGATCAACTGTGAAAGACTTGGCTACTCTGATCAATACAATAATCCAAGACAGTTCCAAAGAATTCATCATGAAAAAGAAAACTGATGAACTCTTGAGTGCAAATTGCAGTATAATTTTCTCATTATCTTTATTGCTTTCTTTTTGAAATATGGCTAATATGGAAATATGTTTTGCATGATTTCACATGTATAATTGATAAATTACTTGGCTTTTCAGTGGATATGGGAAAGAGGAGAGAACTTGGAACTCATGATTTAAAAAGAAAAAATGTTTAAAAAAATTGTATACATCTAAAGGTAGGCTTTACTTCTTGAATAAATGCCTAGAGTGAGCCTTCCTTTTAAACTGGCTCTTAGCTAGAACTCTTAAAAAAAAACAATAACTTCTTGAAAAACAATAAATGGTTGATAATCTTATAGTTAAATTTATATTTATTAATCAGCTCTCTCTCTATCTCTCTCTCACACACACACACACACACACACACACACACACTCTTTGTCTGTCTCTTTGTCTGTGTCTCTTCCCCACTCCCCATCTTCCCCTGCCCACTCCTTTATGTGTTTTGTTGCCTTTTCATTGAAGTAGATCATTACCAAGACTTTTGTTCTAGGCAGTGATGCAGGAAAATTAGAAATGCAAATGATGTTAAAGAAGATATCAGGAATGGTTTGTCATATTAAATATAGATAGTATGTTAAAGACTTCATGAATTCCTTTTATGACTAATGGGCTTTCATGATTTCTCACCATCTGTGAGTAGATAGTTTTTAAGTTTTCTCATCAGCTAAAGAGATATCCAATTAATGGTTTTTCTTTGCCACTAGCAAATACAACTATGGTTTATTGGGCAAGATACTAGTACAACTGATAATTTAGTGAATCTTAGTGTCTGGCATTGTGAATTCAGTAATAATCCCCTTTCCTTCATTTTATACTCTATCTTTTTGCTACTGACCCATCACTTAATAAATACTCAATACATTGTCTTATAATTGACTGCTGATGGTCCTGTGCTGTATGTTTTACAAAGAAAGCAGACAGGCAGCTGAGTCTCTTGGAATCTTTTAACTCTCTTTTAGATTCATTTCATATAGTAACTTCCACTGGAGCCTTTCTTGATCCCCTTAGTACTGTTTCTTCTTCAGATCATATAAGTCTAAATATAGTTATATACTTATCTATGTATATATATATATCTATAGTATTTTTCCATTGAAATACAGGGGATATCAATAGCTTCATGTCTATCTTTGTAATCCTAATTCCTAGTATATAGTGCTTTCTACATAGCAAAGTTCTAATAAATTCTTGTTGCACTGAATATCCGAAATCTGATTTACCTAAAGTGTTATATTTTTAATTGGGCTTTTTCTCTAAAAAATTCCTTTTTATTGTTTATTTAAGTACATTTGAATGCATAATTATTTTTCATTTTGCAAAAGCACTTAACTCCCAGTTATAATACTTTCTCTTGCTATTCCCTTACTCAGTTTACCTTCTCTTGATAGTACAATTTCTTCATCTGTAAAACTGGAGATTGACATATCACATTTTAATGTTTGGAAAACATTTTATAGACACCATGTCATTTGAACCTCACAACAGCCTTGTGAGACAGGTTCTATAATTATTTTCTCCCCATTTTACAGATTAGGAAACTGAATTTCAGAGAAGTGAGGTGACTTTACCCTAGTAGAGTTACACCACAAATAAATGACAAAGGAAGAATCTGAGTCCTGATCCTCCCAATGCTAAGTCCAGCAAATTGCCTAATCTGTTTCTTCTCAATAATCACAATTCATTTCCTCTCAGTAATCATAATATTGGCATTATTTTTTACAATTATTATTTCATCATAAGGTTGTTAGGCTTTATAAAACTTAAAAATGCTATTTAAATATGACCATCCTTTTATCCAAAGAATTCGAGTGTAACTGAAATAGATGCCTGTAGGATAGAAATACTCAGATTGATTCAAGAACAACAAAGCTTGTGACTATATCTGAAAAAGAAGAGAGGAGAAGGATGGGAGAGAAGGGAGAGTTAAAACTTCTCCAGAAATGAGAAATGAGCAAGTTGAGGTAGGTTCTGCACATCAGGTCCACATGAGGAAGCATGACTGACGGCCAGAAGGAGACAGGATCAGACAGCAGATAGTAACCTCTGCTGCTTTCACAGCTGCTGTTTCTCCTGGGAGTGAAACACTAGAAAATACTGTAGTCATCTGGAATAAATGTGGAATTTACTTTTCCTGAGAACAGAACAATTAACACTCCTTTTTCCCTACCCAATATTCATTGTCTTAGTTTTTTTTTTTTTAAACATCTATATTTATCATGTTTTCAAAAGAAACCATGTTCTCTGGGATATCATTATTCAGTGTATGTGAGGAGAAAAAGTTCAGAAGTTATGTGTGTGTCTGTAGAGAATTAGAAATGGATGAGAGGGAAGCTGTCATTGGCTAGGGACAGAAAGAATAATAGAAATATCTTTCCAATTGTTGGAACTATTAGCTAGGGATTCATCACACAAGAGATTTGTTGACCTATTATTATAGCTCCCCAAATTCTGAGAAGTAAAAATCCATCTGGACTATAGACTGATCTAGCTGTTTTCTTGTAGGAATAGGTAAGACAGGGAAAGTCACCCATCTATTTCCATTGTCTTTCCCTGGACAGGTTGGAAGAATCCAATTTCTCCCTATCAGAAGCAGAAAGATGGCAATAAATAGTGAAACACCTCAGGGAAGAGCTAGGAGAGCATGGCCCTCTTCACATGAGGGTGCGGGTCAGAAAGGGAGAAATATGATCAGTGACTTACAGAATTGATGTTTTATAGACATGCATATGTACACATATATGCTGCTCTCTAATCATATACATACACATGCATGTATAATTGTAGCTATGTATAAAATGCATGTAGATATCAATACATACACTTGCATATTCATGTATGTATATACATATGCCAAAAAATTAGTATCTCTTCTTCAGAGTATTTTACTTCAACAAAAATGCAAAGGGAAATATTTTTCTTTTTTAAATTAAAATTATTTTCAAAACATATATATAGAGAATTTTCAACATTCACCCTTGCAAAACCTTGTGTTTTTCCCTTCCCTTCCCTCCATCCCATCCCTTAATTGGCAAGTAATCCAATATGGTTAAACATGTACAATTCTTCTATACATATTTCCACAATTATCATGGTACACAAGAAAAATCAAATAAAAAAAGAAAAAATGAGAAAGAAAACAAAGTGCAAGCAAACAAGAAAAAAGATGAAAATATTATATTGTGATCCATATTCAGTCCCTGTAGTCCTCTCTTTAGATTCAGATGACTGACACCATCACAAGATCATTGAAACTGCCCTAAATCACCTCACTGTTGAAAAGAGTCATGTCCATCAGAATTGATCATCGTACAATCTTGTTGCTATGTACAATGATCTGCTGGTTCTGCTCATTTCACTCAGCATCAGTTCATGTAAGTCTCTCCAGGCCTCTCTGAAATCATCCTGCTAACCATTTCTTATAGAACAATAATAATCCATAACATTCATATACCATACCTTATTCAGCCAGCATTATTTGATGGGTACCACTCAGTTTCCAGTTCCTTGCTACTACAAAAAGAGTTGCTACAAACATTTTTTGCACACATAGGTTCTTTTACCTTTTTTATGATCTTTTTGGGATACAGGCCCAGTAGAGATACTGCTGGACCAAAGGGTATGCACAGTTTTTTTTGTTTATTGCATATGTTTTTCTTTTTCACTATAGTTTTTGGTTTGGTTTTTTTAAAACTCCAATTTTATTTTGCTTTTTGCTTTTCAATCTCCTATCTAAAGTTGTCTACATTGTACTCTTTCTACTATACCTCTTTTGAATTAGCATAAGAACATAAATCAGTTAATGGTTCTAACTACTGAAAGTCTTTGTGCAAATGATAGTTTTTGCTGCCATTGTGATTGTTGTTAGTTGCTAGTGACTTTAGAAGCCTGTTCATGGGGTTTTCTTGGCATTACTGGAGTAGTTTGCTATTTCCTTCTCTAGTATGTTACCATTTTACAGTTGAGGAACTAATAAGGACTAAGTGACTTTTTCATGGTGGATTTGAATTCAGGTTTTCTTGAATCCAAGGGTTCTATTCACTGTGCTAACTAGCTGCTCCTTGCTCTCATTACTATTTATTTTTGCATTTGCATTACTGTTGCAATTGCTCAATTGCTCAAAGCAAATCCTTGTAGTATCACTATTATACAAGACTGCATAGCTAGACTATTTCATATTGTAATCAGTCAAATATTGTCATTATGGATCAGTATTTTGTAAATATGACTTGCATGTGAAATGTATTTGACATTCTTATCCATAGAAGACTTCTGTTATTTGGAACAGGTTCTATCAAAGTGCTTGATTAATAGATACTCCCACTATTACTTATATTGCAAAAACAACCCCGATAACCTCCAAAATGTTTTCTCCTGTATGGACCATGGGAATATCATCAGTTCCTACTGGATCTCTTCTATTGGGATTCTTAGGATCCTGATCAAAGAAGACAGTGATGATGAAGGTGTGCAATGTAGTGTGATGTTGGATAGTAAAGGGCAGGTGACTGTTATATTCCAGTAATTTTGGGGGATATGTACTATGAATACAATTACAACTTTTGGGTTTGCATTTGGAAGCCCGAGTGATAAGAATTATACTTATCTGGAATGTGTCAAAGTGAGCTTAAAATTTCCCAAGTCAGTGGACACCTTGGCTGTTGTAGGTTTAAAGCTACCATTTATCAATATAGTGTCAGTATTAATTAGAACCAATTCCAATCTGTACAAGATACCGTTATTGGTGGGTGGTGACAGAAAATAACCACAGGAACACCAACAAAGTTAACTGTGATCAATACCAGAAGAATGGAAGGAATGGTGGAGACAAACTTGTCAAGAGGACGAATGTGTTCTCACATCTGCAGGTATGAGATGGATGGAAGAGATACAGAACATGCTTGGAATAACCCATGGGATACTCTTTAATCAACTTTTGATAGTTCTTGGAAAGACCTTGGAAGATTCATTTGGCTAAGGTGATTGACTTAAAAAACCATTTCAAAGACTTATTATTCTATTGAATCATTGTAGAGCCTAGCAGCCCATAGTGCTAGTATTAAAGAAAAATGAAAAGATAAAAGTGTGTAGACCAGCAGACTCTGAACAAAAGAACCGAAGTGGACCAGTATACCATAACAAAAATTGGTCATGGATTGTCTGTCAGACTCCGGTGGTTTTCAGCATTTAACTTATGCAGGGCTAGCAGATTCCTATGGCAGAAAAAGGCAAGGAGAAAATTGCTTTCGTCTACTGAATTGAATTTTATCACTTTGAACATATTTTTCAGAGCATCCTACTTTCTAGAGAGTGGTGGTAAAAGAAGTGGAGATAAGAGTTGCCTGCAAGTGTTGGGGTACTTTGATGATATTATTGGCTTTGGGAATACCAGGTAAGAATGTGAAGAGACAGTAATGAAAATATTGGATTGCCTAGAAGAAATTTTTAATTAAGTTCCAGTTTTGCAATGTCTCATTTATATCTCAACAAGGTGTAAGCATCACCCTATAAAAGACCCATAGAACCTCAGAAATCTAAAGACTTTTCAAAAATTTGATAGTTAGGATAAATAATACAAATGACATAATAGCTAATATTTATATAGTACTTATTATGTGCCAGGCACTATGCTACACACTTTACAATTATCTTATTTGGTCCTCACAACAATCTTGGGAGGTTTTACTATTTTACAGATAAAGAAACTGAGGCAAACAGGTTATGTGACTTTTCTAGGATCCCATCTCTGTGTCTGAGGCTAAATTTGAATTTAGGTTTTCCTGATTCAAGGCCTGGGGCTCTATATGCACTGAACCACTTAGCTGCCAAATTTGTCAACAACCATGCTGCTTTGGTGGACTAAGCTGATTAGCTGTCCACACTAAGTGCAAAGCCAAGATGGTAAGTCCCCAGGAGCAAGGGGCCACCAGACTGCCTAATGAAGGGTGATCCAGTTCAGCTAAGAAAAGGAATAGCTCCTCCACCAATCAATAGTGGAATCAGCCAAGAATGGTCATTGTACTTCCAGCCTAAATGAAATAGGACCACCCAGTATTAAAAGCAAAATAAAAATAAAATGTTGCTTTGCTAACTACTGAATGACTTCACTTGCATATACGTGATTCTTTTGCCCCAGAAAGACAAGAAATTCAAAGTTGCCTTAAGATCCACTTGAGAGAAAGTCATGGTTGGAGAGGGGTTGGGAATAGTGTACCTTTCTGCCCCATTTGGTGGAGGAACAGAGAGAAAGAGTGAATAGTTCTTCATAGCCAAACATCTATCTCCAACCACTGCTAGAGAAATATATCTACATATGAATGTTATGGAATATTGTTGTTCTATAAAAACCAATGAGCAGGATGATTTCAGAGAGGCCTGGAGAGATTTACATGCATCGATTCTGAGTGAAATGAGCAGAACCAGGAGATCATCATAAACGGCAACAAGATTATGCTATGATCAATTCTGATTGTTGTAGCTCTTTTTAAAAATGAGGTGATTCAGGCTAGTTCCAATGCTCTTGTGATGGAGAGAGCCATCTGCATCCAGAGAGGGGACTATGGGGATGAGTATGAATCACAACATAGTATTTTCACTTTTTTGTTGTTTGCTTGCATTTCTTATTTTTTCCCTTTTTAATCTGATTTTTATTGTGCAACATGATAATTGTGGAAATATGTATAGAAGGATTGCACATGTTTAACATATTGGATTATTTGCCATTTGAGGGGGATGGAGGAAGGGAGGGGAAAAATTTGGAACAAAGATTTTGCAAGGGTAAATGTTGAAAATTATCTTTGCATATGATTTGAAAATAAAAAGTTTTACTAAAAAAGAGAAATATACCTACAACCACTCTTTTATATTTGATTTACCAATGATACCTGAAAAACCCTATATGCCCCTACCTCTCAAGGTCAGAATTCCTGGCTACTATATTACCAGTCTCACCATAGATCACCTCATCAGTATCCAACCTTCTTCCCCTCAGAACTCATAAAGGAATCTAAGTTAAGATAATTATTATTTTTTGTCATTAATATGTAACTGTTTTACATGATTACATATTTATAAACTATGTTGAATTGCTTGTCATCTCAGGGACGGGGAAAGGGGAAACTTTAAAAAACTTGAAAAAATAGTTTTAACTATAATTATATGGTTATATAATTGATATATACTTATATGTTAACTATGTTATATATATAGTTATATAAACCTATATATTAACTATATCATATATATCTAATATATATTTTTTATAATTGGAGAAAACTAAAATACATAAAAATATAATCACTATTTTTGGATACATCATAAGTTAAATAGGATTTTGTTGTCTGACTTGAAAAACCCAAACACCTTTTGTGAAAATTTTGGAAAATGTTCTCCAAATTTTAAATAACTTATTTACAAATGGATTTTTTGAAACAAACTAGTTCATGAATTAGGGATAAATTTTTTCCAAGTAGAAAATATAATCACTAGGGGGCAGAGTTGGATTGGAAAGGGAAAAAAGACTTGAAAAATTTGTACACCTAAAGTTCTTAATGCAGTGCAAGAGTTAAAAAAAAAATGTCACTTGCACTAGTCATCTCCTATGATCTGGAGATATTGAAGCTCAGACCCAGATTGAAAGTCACCTACATTAGCAAGAGGAGTTAGGAAACAAAGAAATCAATTCAGTTTACAGATACCTTTACCTGCTATCTTTTGAAGCTCAGTTCTACAAATATATGTAAAGCTCTGGTGGAAAACTGAGTGATCTTTTTTGATTGGGTCATGTTCTATCTTTTTGAGCTTTCTTCCCCAAAGCCAGAAAAATGACCTAACTCAGAATCATCAGTGTTTCCTGCCCTCTCTCCCTTGCCTCCAACCAACACCCAAGCCCTTCTTTGAGCTTGATAAAAGGAAGATAGACAAAACAGGGATTGAATCTCAATTTTTTTGTGTATGTGTGAGGCAGTTGGAGTTAAGTGATTTGCCCAAAATCACATAGCTGAATCCCAGATTTAAACCCGGTTTAATCTAAATGGATTTCTGGTTATTATTGACCTTAGGCTGGTTTCCAAAACAGCTACATTTAGTCAGAAGAACCAAAAACTAAGAAAAGAATAACTTTTTTCCCCCTGCCTGTGGGACATAGTTTGGCTAATTACTGTGCATAGGAATGATTCCACATACATGCCAAATGATCACCAGTGGCCAAGTATTAGGATGAAAAGGTATATTTATATATATAAGACATATAGTATATGTCTTATATATATCTTTTTTTTGCCATTTTAAAAATGGCATGAAATACTTAGGGATGTATTCTTTATTTGGGGAGTAAATTCACAAGTTGCTGGACCAACTCCAATAATCCAAAGGGGCTACAGACTGGAAATGAGCTGAGCTCATGATATTGGAGCTAAATGAGACTAATGAGTGCATTTTGCCAAAACCCGTGTCCTCATTCTTTCAGAAGATGACTATTATTAGCAGTATTTCATATTTATCAAGCTCCAACTGGGGTGGCTGGTCATAATGGACTGGGTAGGCAGGGGAAAAAGCACCAGCTGTCTCTGGCACTAACACAGTATAGCCAGTGCTGACTAGAGGGGAATAGAAAGAAAAAAAATTTTTAAATCTGTCACTTGGTGCTGCTTTTGGGAGGAAATCAGGGTGCCTCCTGTTGTCTAGTTAAATCCCATATTATCTTAATTCTCTCCTTTGTCCTGCCCTTTAGCTTTTCTTGTCCTTTTTTTTTTTAATTGGGAAAAAGGTATTTACATTTTATAAGACTTCACTGGAGAATCACACTTATCACATTCATACCCCAAATGACCAAAAGTAGTTGGATATTAGATTTAACTAGCCAATATTTCATGAATCTTGAAAATGAATGTGGGGTATTACTCCTAAGTGTTCACCATTGGGGTTAGAGTAATAAGATGGGATCCAGTTTAGGAGAAGGAAGGAGAACCAGAAAGAAAGCTTTTTTTTTTTCTTTACAGGATTGGGAAATAACATCTGGACATGGATTCTTCTTCAAATTCTCCTCAATTACTCCCTAATGATTTCAAATTTCCTTTTCTCAAATTCAATATTTGGCCTCCTTCACAAGGTCAAATCTCTCTGAATTCCCTACACAATGGCCTTCTCCTTATTTAGCTCAAATCTTTTTCTTCTCCTGATTTCTTTTCCCACAACCTTCTCCCACTGAAGTCAATCATAAATGCCAATTTGCATAACTAATTTTGAAAACATATTAATAGTAACTTGGATGGCTATAGTACCTTCATCCTGAAGGACTCTTTCCCCCAACTCTGTAAAAACTTTCATAAAACCATAACTAGAATTTTTTGCACCAGGGATAATTGCCACAAAGAGGACTCTGGACAAACTATTAGAAACACAGTCTCAAATGAGTAGTAAGTAGGTTGTGACCAACCTATGGCGGGGGTGGGGTGGGGGGGGGGAGAATAGAGATTCTTGAACACCTTTGTGAAATTAGTAATGAGGAAGAGTTGTGGGAAGGGGACAATGAAGAATGGGAAATGACTTCAAGTTAACTTAGCATTTTGTAGCTTCCAGTTTTAATTATTGTTATTGTTTATATACAGTTGGAGCATTACCATTACAACCCTCCAAATTTGATGCTCTGAGCAAACCCTCCTCCCACCTTACCCTAGTTATATAAGGCTCTGATTATCAAAGTATTCTAAGAGAACAAATACAAGAACTGGTATCATCCTTTTTAGAAGTGATCCATTGAAGCAATAAACTGGAAAAATATTTTTACATTCAAAGGTTCTGATAAAGGCCTCGTTTCTAAAATATATAGAGAATTAACTCAAATTTATACAAATTCAAGCCATTCTCCAATTGATAAATGGTCAAAGGATATGAACAGACAATTTTCAAATGAAGAAATTGAAACTATTTCTAGTCATATGAAAAGGTTCTCCAAATCACTATTGATCAGAGAAATGAAAATTAAGAAAACTCAGATACCATTACACACCTGTCGGACTGGCTAAGATGACAGGAAAAGATAATGACAAATGTTGGAGGGGATGTGAGAAAACTGGGACATTGTTGGTGGAACTGTGAATGGTTCCAACCATTCTGGAGAGCAATTTGGAACTATGCTCAAAAAGTTATTAAACTGTGCATACCCTTTGATCCAGCAATGTCTCTACTGGGCTTATATTCCAAAGAGATGTTAAAGAAGGGAAAGGAACCCAAATGTGCAAAAATGTTTGTGGCATCCCTTTTCGTAGTGCAATAAACTGGAAACAGAGTGTATGCCCATCAGTTGGGGAATGGCTGAATAAATTGTGGTATATGAATGTTATGGAATATTATTGTTCTGTAAGAAATGATCAGCAGGATGATTTCAGAGAGACTTGGAGAGACTTACATGAACTAATTAATGCTAAGTGAAATGAGCAGAACCAGGAGATCATTACATACTTCAACAGCAATACTACATGATGATCAATTCTGATGGATGTTGCCCTCTTCAACAATGGGATGAACCAAATCAGTTCCAATTGTTCAATGACGAAGAAAGCCATCTACACCGAGAGGGAACTGTGGGAACAGAGAGTGGAACACAACATAGTGTTTTTACTCTTTCTATTGTTGTTTGCTTGCATTTTATTTTCTTTCTCAGGTTTGTTTTTTTCCTTCTTGATCTGATTTATCTTGTGCAGCAAGATAACTGTATAAATATGTATACATGTATTGGATTTAACGTATACTTTAACATATTTAACATGTATTGGACTACCTGCCATCTAGGGGAGGGGGTGGGGGGAAGGAGGGAAAAATTTGGAACAGATAGTTTTGGAAGGGTCAGTGTGGTAAGGGTTAGTTACTCATGCATATGTTTTGTAAATAAAAAGCTTTAATAAAAAAAAGAAAAGAAAAAAAAAAAGAAGTGATCCATTTAGGGGGCAGTTATATGGTACAGTAGATAGAGACCAGCTCTGAAGTCAGGAGGACCTGAGTTCAAATTCGGCCTCAGACACTTAACACTTCCTAGCTGTGTGACCCTGGGCAAGTCACTTAACCCCAATTGCCTCAGTGGGGGAAAAAAAAAGTGATCCATTTATAGTAGGCGCACATAGTGATATGAGAAAGAGTAATGATATTCACTTTCTTAATTGTGCCTCTATTACAAGCCATTTCTGTTAGTGTTTTCATCTGTCAAATGGGGATAACAGGAGTTATCCCCATTCTACAGAGTTATTGAAAGAGTAAAAAGAAATAATGTATGTAAAGTCCTTTGTAAATTTTAGAGTTTTATCTAAATGTTAGCTGTTATCATTCATCATTTATACAGCCTTTTAAATTAAATCTATAGGATGTTGACATCATTAATCATTCAGTATATTATTAGTGGTATTACTGAAATTTAGATCATGTGTTTATCAAATTCTTTTGAATGTTTTCTTAATTATTAATGTGTTAAGAGTAAATAATTCCTTTGTATATACTAAGTTACTGTTTCTGTCTTCATTAATGCATTATTTACAACTATGCCCTTGTTAAAAAAAAATCACAATCAAAATACTTGGTCCATAAAACCAACTAATTAGTCAAAGCTCCAGACCACAATCCATTGCTAAAAATGTCCTGTCCTGATAGATGGAATATAAATTTCTTAAAGGCAGAGCTTATTTCTCTTTAGGTTTTTGTTATCTCTAGTGCCAAGCATAGTACAGGGCACCTAGTGATACTTAATAAATACTTAATGATTGATGGATTGCTTTCTATCAAATTATCTCCAGAATTTTTAAAAATTAGATATACTACCACAACCACAGGGAAGCACAAAGAGATTAATGATGTTCACAAAATTAAGCATAGAAATAAATTGTTTTCCTTCTCCTTGATTGACATGAATACTAAAAACATCATATATCATTCTCCAATTGGTCAGAAAGCACATTATATTGTAATTGGGAAATATTTAACAAAATTAAAGAATAATAGTACATAGATAATGTTAACACGAGGTTTTCCAAGTCAACATCCTGTTTCTTTTTGAGTTTGATATTACTATTCTATGGAAGTACAAATGTACAATGAACTAGACTTAGGTTAGAGTAAGGAAAGAAGTTGGGCTAAATTACCCCTGGAAATTTGATTAGTGTTTTTAATGGTCATTAAATTTTGGATTTACCATTTGGGATCTCTTTCAGGAAGGAATGAGTAGATTCTTTCAATTTCTATTGAAATTCTGTATTCTAAAGGGTTACGAGTAGATCTAAGATTTCAGGGAAACTTTCCTTTATAATTTCTTGAAATATTATGTCTAAGCTCTTTTTTTTTTGATCATGACTTTCAGGTAGTCCAATAATTATTCAATTTTGTCTCCTTGATCTATTTTTCAGATCAGTTTTTTAAAAAATAAGATATTTAATAATTTCTTCTGTTTTTTCACTTTTCCCACTTTGTTTTATTTTTTAAGTTTCACAGACTCACTAGCTTCCAAATGCTCAATTCTTTTTTATTGTTTTTAAGTATTTTTTGCTTCAGTGAATTTTTGTGCTTTTTTTGTTTTTTAAGATGTTATTTTCTTCAGTATTTTTGTGCCTTTTTTTTTTTTTTTAACCAACTTGTTGATTCTAATTTCATAATTTTCTTGGGTCACTCTCATTTTTTTTTTCTAAATTTTTCTCTACTACACTTATCTTTTTTTTTTTTTTTTTCACTCTTCCAGGAATTCTTGCTGGTTTGGGGCCCAAATAGCATTTTTCTTTGAGACTTTGGTTATAGGGGTTTTCACATTGTTTCTTCTTCTAAGTTAATGTCTTGGTCTTCCCTTCCACCATAGTAGTTTTTAATGGTCAAGTTATTTTTGTTATTTGCTCATTTTCTCAGTCCATTTCTTGAACTTTATATTACTTAGATTCTCCTTACCAGGCAGTAAGCACTTTTTAGAGCTAATTCTGGAGGTCTGAAAGTTTTCAGTGCTTTCTAGGTTCTATTATTCTAGGAGAAGTATGGTCACTACTCACTTGGTCTATGGTCTGGTCTTTGTGCAAGAAGGGCCCTTGCTCCTCTGCAGCTGCAAGTACTAATGCTCCTCTTGGTCCTGACAGTAAACGACCTCCCTTCCTCCCTCCCTCCTTTCCTTCTACCCTCTTTCTCTTCTTCCTACTCTCCCTCCCTCTCTTCTCCTTCTCTCCCTCCCTCCATCTTTCCTCCCTCCCTCCCTCTTTCTTTTCTTCTTCCCTTTCTTCTTTTCTTCCTTCCTTCCTTCCTTCCTTCCTTCTTTCCTTCCTTCCTTCCTTCCTTCCTTCCTTCCTTCCTTCCTTCCTTCCTTCCTTCCTTCCTTCCTTCCTTCCTTCCTTCCTTCTTTGTTCCTTCCTTCCTTCATTCTTGCTTTGTTCCTTCCTTGCTTATTTTTTCCATATTTGTATGTACTTGGCATATAATTAATCACTTAATATATGTTTATTGAAAACATAAACAGAAATTATCCCAGTCAGCAAGAAAAATGGGAGTTTTCAATAAGAATGATGTGGAGTTACAGGGAACTCCAGAAACTTAGATTTAAAAAAAAAATGTACAAATGTTAGAAACAAGGGCAGGAAACTAATTCTGAATATCAGAGAATGGGATGGCCCTGAAAAATAGTGTCAGAATACTAAAACTCTGAATAAGCTTTGATAGCCAGGAGAGGTTAAGGATTGTAAAAAGGGTTTGTTTGTTTTTCTGCCTATGTCGGGGAACAGAAAAGGATCAAAGAAATAGTACCACTGTTTAGGGAGGATGGGACAATAGTAACTGATAATAGAAAGAAGATGTAATTTCTCAGTTCTTATTTTGCTCCTATTTTCTCTGTCAAGGAAGATGACCTGAGAATCTGAAATAGTAGAGCAAAAATGATAAACAGAGGAGTGATAAGCAAGCTAAATAGGGAAATAGTAGGAAAAATTTTTGATGAATTCAAGTCACCCCATCCAGATGAACTACATCTTTGAGAATTGGGGGGAAAAACTGGCAAATCTGATTACTGAACCTCATCCTTCTTACTAAATCACTGCAATGATGTTTGAAAGATCATGGAGATCTAGGGCAAAAACTTAGTCCTAGAGAAGAACAAATGCTATCCCAATATTCAGAAAATGGGGACAATATGGAGTCTTCTAACTAGTGAGCTTGATTTTGATTCCTGACATGATTTCAGAACATCATTAAGAAAAGGTCAATGAACATCTCACAAAAGAAGCTGTGATTAGAAAGAGCCAAATGGCTTTCTCAAAAGCAGGTTATACCAGACTAATCTTATTTCCCTTTTTTGATAGGAATACTAAAGTAGTAGATCTGGGGAATGCTAAAGATTAAAAATTTTCCCTACCATTTGATAAACTATCTCATCCAATTCTTGTGGGGGAAAAAATATTGAGAAAGGGATTAGATAGTTCAATTATCTGGTTGAATGACCAAACTCATAAAAAGTAGTCATCAATGGTTCAATGTCAACTTGGCTCTAGCACAGTGTGCAAGAGGTCTGTACTTTGCCCTGTGCCATTTATAATTTTTCTAAGTGATTTGGATTGAGGCATACATGGCATGCCCATAAACTTTGCAGTTTACACAAAGCTGAGACTATTAGCTAATATGCTGAAGGACACAACCAAAGTCCAAAGTGAATCCAATAAACTGAAATTCATTAGGGATAAATGTAAAATCTTAAAGTTGCATTTCTCAAACTAATTTGTAAAGTAAAAGGGTAGTGGAGTATAACTATACAG
This sequence comes from Sarcophilus harrisii, assembly GCF_902635505.1. Taxonomy (NCBI): domain Eukaryota; kingdom Metazoa; phylum Chordata; class Mammalia; order Dasyuromorphia; family Dasyuridae; genus Sarcophilus; species Sarcophilus harrisii. The sequence goes on from NC_045430.1 coordinate 75,153,353, forward strand.
TAGTGTGTCTATGGGGGAAAGGGGAAGATAAGTGGACTACAAGCTCAACATGAGCTTGCTATGGTATAAGTATAGTCTGGTACTTTGATTTTGACCAACCTTATAAAAGGCATGACAGCTAAGTGGCATAATGAATAGAGATCCAGCCTTAGAGTCAGGAAGACTTGAGTTCAAATATAACCTCAGACATTACTTGGTATGTGACCCTGGACAAGTCACTTACCCCTATTTGCCTTAGTTTCCTCCTCTGTAAAATGAGCTGAAGAAGGAATGGCAAGCCATTCTATTATCTTTGCCAAGAAAATCCTAAAGAGTCAGACATGACTGAAAAATAACATTTCTTCAAGAATCAAGAGACATACTGCTTTCTGAAACAATAGCAAACATTGATAAGCCACTTTAAGATTTGCAAAGCACTTTATATATTTTATCTCATTTGCCTACAACAACCCTGTAAAAGGTAAGTACCCCATTTTATTTATTTATTACCCCCATTTTACAGTTAAGGAAACTATAGCTAAGTGAAATCAAGTGACATTCCCTCAGTCACAAACCTAGTAGATGATATTTGAGGCAGGAGTTGAATAAAAATATTCCTGAAATAAGGAGATAATAGTCCTAAAGTCCTTTTCCCCTTGTAGTATCACATCTAGAGAAGTATTCAGATCTGGCTATTATAGTTTTAAAAGGACATTAATAAGCTAGGGAGTATCCAAAGAAGGGTGACTAAGATAGTGGAAAGAAGTGAATATATGTTAAAAGAGGGTCAGTTCAAATAAATGGGGATGTTTCTCTATGAGAAGAGAAAGGACAGCATAGCTGTTTTCAAGTATCATGAGGTGATAGATTCCATATCATTGGAGATCTTTGGGTAAAGGTTGGAGGTTAAGCATTTATATCAAGCATTTCTTTTGGGTATATGTTGAAACAGGTAGCCACTGAGGTCCCTTCCAACTCAGTTCCATGGTTATGAGATGTTTACTCACACACACATATATAGCATAATAGAGTCAGATATTACTACTAGTCCATCTATTCCCCAAGTTGTATAGGATATAAGTCAAGACTCTCTGTAGGGGTGAAATGAATTGGTTGAAAAAGCAGAGGATTCTTTTCTGGGACTCCCAAGGGTTCTAAAGTAATTTTGAGAAAGAAGGAAATGTATTTGCAACTGATTTTATTTTCCAGTTCATTCTTATTTCAAGGAACTGGGTCAAACTTCTCAGCAAGGTTGGACAAGTTTAACCCATTCCTTTCCTGAATGTTTTACATTTCCATCTGTCCTAGAAAGAGCTCAGTACTGCTCATTTTGTAGTAGTAAGGTTTAAAAAGAAATTTCTGGTTTTATAATATCGATTAACACTATGATGACCAAACCATCAAACCTCAGAAATGAACATAAGAGATCAGTTTAAGTTTTGTTAGCATCTGAAGTCTACAGCCAAAGGATGGTATGGTGTGAAGCTCAGTAGTTATTTCCAAATAATCTTGAAAATAGCTGGGAAACCATACAGTACAGTAATGCTGTTCCTTGGGTCTTGAGCTGCAATCCACAGAATTGAAAACTTTACTACATCAAACAGGACCTAGATTTTAAAATGGATATTCATAGACACTGGTGTAGTTTAACAATAATTTTTAAAGGTCAATGTTATTATTGTTCTAAAAAGAATCAGGAGGAAAAAAGATATAACCAGAAATCAAATAAAAGTTACTGGAATACAATGCAAATCTATAGCTGAGGCTCAAAGTGAAATTAAGGAATTATTTAAGGAAAGATTAAAAATTGGGTGCAACAGAAATGAGTTTTTCTAGTCTTGGTATTAGTTAGGTATAAAAGAGTGAGGTCAGAAAGAATTTTCCCAGTTGGTTCCATTAGTTAGTGGAACCCCTAGGTTTTCTAGGGCTTAGACCTAACATTCCACAATTGAGGAAATGCCTCCAAACTAATTTGTTCATACAGAGGGACCTAGTGATCCAGATATTATTAAGCGAGATTATGAAATAGTGGATATCATGTATGCTAGGACCAGGGAGACCTAGATTCAAATCCTGCCTCAGACAAGATCTACTAGATATATGACTCCTAAGGTGATCTCCCTTAGCCTAAGTTTCCATGTCTGTGAAATGGGGGTAACAATAGCATCAACCTCACAAGATTGCTGTAAGCAAATGACATAAAAATGTAAAGAGCTTAGCAAATCTTGGAGTGCTATATCAATGTGCTCTGTTGTTTCAGAAAACAGCAGGTCTCTGGATTCTTGAGGGTGTGGGAAGAATAAGCATTTATATGAGTCTACTCTTAAGAACTTTAGAATGATTGTATGACATAAGAGACATTGGCTCAGGACCACCCAACGTGGCCTGCCCTCATCAGAGAAAGTGCTATGCTCTCTGAGCAAAGTGGAATTGAATTAGCCCAAAGGTTTCACGAGATGCACAAAATTAGAAAACTTACCCCAAATGTTTATATGGACTATTGTGTTGGATCTGTGATAGAACATTCGAAAATGAAAAACAACAACCAATCAACTAAGGGCAAAATGAGTCTGTCTTCTGGCTTTCCTCAAGTCTTATCTTCTGCAAGACTTTTCCAGTCCTTCTTAATACTTAATACTTAATACTAATGATTTCCCTGAGTGTGGACGGTTGCATTTTTGTTCTTTCCAGGTTATTTTTACCTTTCTAAATCCGATTTTTCTTGTCCAACAAGAGAACTGTATAAATATGTACACATATATTGTATTTAAGATATACCTTAACATGTTTAACATGTATGAGACTGCCTGCCATTTAGGGGAGGGGATGGAGGGAAGGAAGGGAAAAGTTGGAACAGAAGTGATTGGAAGCATCAATGTTGAAAAATTACCTATGCATATGTTCTGTCAATAAAAAGCTATTATAATAATTTAAAAATACTCATGCTTTCCCTCTGAAACTAGCTCCTGTGTAACTTGCATTTTCTTGTTTTACATGTTTGTGTGCCTGTTATCTCTTCCATTTGATGATGTCTTCAATGTTAGGTGTGATTAGCAGAGAAATTGATAAAAATTAATCTCTTAGGCAAGCAGGAAGAAGATATTGATAATGGAGATCAGTTTAGTTCCTTGGTCCCATCCTATAATGGTAATCCAGTCAGAAACCTGGAATTATGTCAAAACTTGAGGCTAAATTTTCTCTATAAAATCTACTTATGGGCCAACTCAAGGCTGCTGCCTTCTTTTGGGTCAGTCCACCATGGCACTGTGCCTTGTGATGTCTTTCTCCTTTTCTTTCCCCTGTGCCATGTAGTATATCCCCTAACTCTACTATGCTTCTCAACCCCACTTCTCCTCCTTACAGCTAACTCTTTTAGGGTGCTAAGTCCCATTCAGGATTTATCCTGCCAGCTAAGAGAATGCCCCAACCTCATGGAGTGTTTACCCTTTCTCCTGGATAATTGTGAATTCTACTGAGGAACTTGTTTTTCATGGGCTTTTCCACTCTATTTCGTATTTACCATTCCTAGTAATATTCCATTACCATAATATTCCCGTATTTACCATTATCCTTTCCTTTTGTCTGTAACCTATTCACCTAAAGAAATCTGCCTTTTGCCAGAAAGAATGGCCATTGTGAATTCTTCACATGATTGAACCCCAACTTTGGTGCCTGCCATCATTTGGTGACCAGCCCAACACCATAGATGACATCAATTAGACTGTGTACTCCTTGAAGGATGGAATTGTTTTTACCTCTCTTTGTATCTCTAGGTTAACCCACTACATAGTAGACACTTAATATTTGTTGACTTGATTTGTTACTTTGTGTACAATTTGCTTGTAAGTCATTTAATATCAAAATTCTCTCAGATTTACCAGTATTTAAGCTTAGAGATAGAAAATTCTTTGGAGATCACTAGCCTAAGAGTTTACTTTTTTAGTTGAAGTGAGTCACAGAGCTAGCATATGATAAGAACTTAAATCAAAGTCCCCTCAATTGAAACTCTGTTCCCTTTCCATCTCAATGTGCTTTATCATTAGGAAAATCTACTGATTGAATTGTATTTAGAGTAGAAGGATTCTTAGATTTCATTTGTATGGGGGAAAATATCTTTGTATTTACTGATCTCTAATTGAAATTTGACATTTCCTTTCATTATGAATGTAGGCAAAAATTATTCTGAGTCCATCAGACTGCCAAAGGAGTCCACATCATAAAACCAAGTTTTGTAACTTCTCATCTAAATCACTGTGCCTGACTACAATGCAATCTACAATCTATTTTCATTTGCTCATTTACCTTTCATTTTTAAGTCTATGTGTAAGGCATTGTGTGAGATGTAAAAGTAGTTTATATTTTACCGTGATTCTTTTTAAAAAAATTTTATTAAAGCTTTTTATTTTCAAAATATGCATGGATGCTTTTTCAGCATAACCCTTGCAAAACCTTGTGTTCCAATTTCTCCCCCATTCCTCCACCTCTCTCCTAGATGGCGAGCAATCCAATATATGTTAAACATGGTAAAAATATGTTAAATCCAATATATGCTTACATATTTATACAATTATTTTGCTGCACAAGAAAAATCAAATCAAAAAGAAAAAAATGAAAAAGAAAATAAAATGAAAGCAAACAACAACAAAAAGAGTGAAAATATTAATGTTGTGATCCACACTCAGTTCCCACAGCCCTCTCTCTGGATATAGTCAGTCTCTTCATTACTAGATCATTAGAACTGGTCTCAATCATCTCATTGTTGAAAAGAGCCACGTCCCTCAGAATTGATCATCATATAATCTTGCTGTTTTTATATCATTCTTAATCTTTTTTTTTTTTAAACTAAAAGCCAGAACCAAGATGAAACTGTAGCTAACCCAATGTATGATTTGTCTGTATAGTTTTCATTTTTTCAAGACTAGTTTGTTGGTGTGGAAATCATCATCTATGATTCCTACTCTCATAGGATTTATAGTAGTGGATACATGGCAAATACAGAAATAATTGTAACAGAAACAAAGACATGAATATGGAATCTACCAATAATGGTTTATTATGCATTAGGTGCAATTTCAGGTACTTTGTTAGATTCTGGGATAACACATGTAGTGGGATTTTAATGTTGTCTACAGAGAGGCTCTAATACTTGTCTACATTCTGGAAAAAAGAAAGACTCCCTCTCTTCATCATAAAAGTAAGCAACATGCTTTGGGGAGAGGACAAAGAGACAGAAAGGCACAGGCATAGAAACAGACACCAACAAGGAGAGAATAAAGATATAGAGACAGGAAGAGAAAGCAGGGTAGACTTGGGAAAAATTCCTGGGAATCAATGCTGCCACTTTTGTTATTGTTGAATGCTATTGCCACCAAGATCAATGGCTGTACTATATAGAAGCCACAAGAAACTCATGCCCATAAAATTGTAGCCATCATTGTTTGCTGAGAATGATGATGCTAACACTTGCCTTCTCTCTCTGTCTCAGGGATGACAAGCATCTATTCCAAGGCATTTGTATGATTTTTAAAAAGTTTATATTTTTACACTATTCTTAATTTTTTTTAACTAAAAAGCTAGGACCAAGATGAAACTGTGGCTAACCCAATGCATGATCTTTCTGTATATATTTCAGTTGCTCAAGACTACTTGCTGATGTGAGTATCATTAGCTACACAGTTCTGTTTCTAAATTACCAGGGGATTTACGCAGTTAGGAGCTTGGGAAAAAAAAAAAAACCCAGAAGATTTTACTGATATGTGATATCAAATTCCCTCAAATAAAAGATTGTGCCATCATTTCTTAAGTCTTCCCCCAAGCCAGAGAGAAGATCTCCTCTTATGAGAAGGGACAAAAATTTAGGTTCTTGTGGCAAGAAGTTTATCTCAGGAGCTGGTTAGATCTCTCGGATTGCACTGGAAAAGGCTACATATAGGCAGCCTCAAGACTAGATACCTCACTGCCAAAAATACTACCAAAGTAGGAACTTTTTCAGAATAGAAATGTTGCTTTCTTGGGGAAGACGTCGTAGATATCTATGCCAAATTTTCAAATTTACTATAGGGTTTGCAGGCATCTGACAGGGACATGATGAATTTTTTGATGGAATGTAGCAAAGGGGGCTCCCTTTTGAACACTATGTATTCTATGGAGAAAAACAACAACAAATCTTAGACTCACACATTAGCAATGTTTAACAAAAAATGAGTAGTTCTATGATCTTGCCCTAATAACAGAGGTCATATTTACTGAGTTTGACAAGACTATTTAATACAAAGGTATTTGTCATCTAAACTTGTAATATGGGCAGACAAATAATTATTGAGACTGGTAGGAAAAGAAGTGGTAAAAGAGCAGACTACCCTCAAAGTAAACATAGACCTGTGACTGACTTGATTGAAGTTATTCTCCATTATAGCAATGAAATAGCCATTGACCTCCTAAAAACTAATAGATTGTATTAGAATTGGAAGGTGGTCCCCAAACTTAACCCCAATCATTCCCAAGTTGTTTTGTTGTGTATGGATCATGGAAATTAAACAGGGGAGTAGGCTTGCAGTTGCAGAGTTAACTAAAGAAACTCACAGAAAATCTGGTGAGAGGTGATCCCATTGGCAAAACCTTGTTTCTTGGAGCTAGTTCCATGATGGCCTATTATGAAGTAGTTTCTTTCTCTCTCTCTTTTCCCCTCATAGTGTTTTCCCTTTAATGTGTCTTTTTCTTTATTATAGCTAACTCTGTTAGTCTCCTTAACTCCTCTATGGATTTAGCCTGCCAGTCAATGGCATAATCAGGCTTCATGGCATATTCTTTTAATGGTTTCTTCCAAATGCCTTTTCTTGGTAATCTTATTGCTCTCTCCCAAATCTATTTCATATTTCCCACTTTGGAAGCCTATTTTATCTTTTCATTTTTGTCTATAACTTCTTCTCCTAAATAAACCCATATTTTGGCAAAGAGAATGGTCATTGTGAATTTGTCACGTTTATTTCAAACTAGGACTTGGTACCCTGAATTTCGAACTATGACTTGGTATCCTGATCTCATCACTCTAAGGTCCTTTCTAGCACTGCTATTTTTTCACAGTTATGGATTTAATGGAATATTTTAATTTAATGGAATTGTAAAAGCAATCAAGTTGTAATTCCTCAGATAATTATAGACTATAAGTGCAGTTTCATAATAGGTAGTGAATGTCAGAGAAAAAAACTAAAACTTCATCTTTGAACTCCAGATTCATTATTTTCTCCACCATAAATGAGTTTAAGATTCTAGAGGAGTTTACAATCTAGTTGAGATAAGGCTTATGAACAAATAACAATTATAGAACAATACAAAGCACTCCATAACTCATTTTTTTTCTATAAATATTTATTGGTCTAGTAGAATATTCTACTGTCAGAGTTTGAGTTGGTATATGCCAGACACTGTGCTGGTACTGATAACAGATGGTATGGTTCAGATGACAAGCACCATGTGAGTTTGGAGAAATGAGGTGCGTTTTTAAATGTGTTTATAATACACACAGGTTATTTAGAATTCATTCTTGCCCTGATTCTTCCAACTTTAAAATCAAAGCCAGTGACAGGTATTGATGTATTTCCTTGTCTAGAGTACCATATACTCATGGACAACTCCCTCTCTAGAGGAAAAAAAATGTATGCTTTATACAAACGTCTAAGTTTAATATGCATCATTAACATTTCCTTCATCAATTTATTGCCTAGATAATCAAGAAGACAATAAATCAAGCCCTGATTTGTATGATTTCTGAGGTGCAAATGCTTCCATTGGAGCTAGCTTGAATAGCTTGAGGAAGTCAATTGTTAAGTTTGCTGGCATAATGGAAAGATAAGATACTTTATCTACCCCTGTGGAACTTACAATTCAATACAAGAGGCAAGCCTAACTTAATTGGAAGAAGACCAAACAATATATATGCAAGGAAATTGCACACAAGCCAGTCATTTGTACATTAAAATCAACCAACAATGATTTATTAAATACTTACTATGCAAAAGACCTGATGCTGCTCACTGAAAATACAAAGATAAAATGAAAACCAATTGTTACTCTTGTGGGTTTTGGTGTTTGGGACAATATCCTAACTTTCAAGCCTTCAAGTACATTAAGTTAATTTTTCCTTAAAAGATATTGAAATCATCCTCAAGACATTATTGGATTAAAGGACTAATGTCATTTCCTGGTTTCTTGCGTACCAAAGGGTTTTTAGGGCTCTAGACATGCTATGAGGCTTAGCTGGATGACCACAATAAACAACTGAGAAGCTGGGAGCTTTACTCTGCTAAATCAACTTGAGATTTCCTCCCTGCATATCCTTGTTGGACCTTCTTCTGCTATGGCTAAATAAATCTCTTTTTGTTAACTCTTGAACAACCTATGAGCATCTTATTTAGTTCTAATATATACCAGGAGACTGGTCTAAATCAATCCTAACCCAGAATCTCATACTTAAACTGGTAAATATACATAGTAATCTGAGGAAGAAAGAGAATGCACTAAGTAGAATCAGGAAAGCTTTCTCTTAGGAGATAGCATGTAAACTGATCACTGAAAAAAACTTAAGTTTTCTAAAGGGTTGAAGAGAAATGACATTCCAGGCACAGAGAAAGAACTCTTCTCCTCCTCCTTTTCCTCCTCTTCTTTTTCTCCTTTCTTTAACTCTGAAGGTTGGTTTAATTCTAAATTTATGGTAGAAATGGAAGGGAAGACTTAGAGTTGAGGTTGGTTACTCATGTGCTGGCTATGAGAAAGCTAGTAGTCAAACATAATTCCATAGTGAATAGGAGCAGGTGAAGGTTTCTCAAAAAGTCTATGAGATGGAGTGGGTCAGACCTTAGGCCTAAGTCATGTGATCCCTATTCCCAGGTCTGCAGGGCAGGAAGGTGGGCCTTGGCCTAGGTTGCAGGAAATCACATGATATCCAGGCCTAGGCTTCTGTAGGGCAAGAAAGGTCAGCTTTCCAGGTCCAAGCTTCAGGAAGTGATAGGAAGTGATGTAACTCACAGGAAGCAGATAACATTACTGATCATTGCTCAATAATGGTTACTTCCTTTTTAGTCCATCCAGTGAAAAGACTTGGATCTTTTGCTTTTTAAACAGATTTACTATTTCCTGCTGGCCAAGTCAGGCACATGCTGGGAGATGGGAGCTGAGAGGTTCTGTGTCTGTCTTGGGCCTCTCCTTGCAGGGACAGAATAAATGCTTTATCTTTGTATCTGAACATGTCTCTGATTAGTTAATTTGGATAAAGGAGTCTAGCACTGGTTCCAGACAGTAGTCAGTGTTCTAAGGGAGAGTACCCTTCTCATTAGCATTTTCACCCAGTCATCGTAGCTTGATATATTAATTTCCCTGAAACCATCTGAAAGACCTGAGGACGCCTAATCACATGCCAAAAGGGAAAAATTCAAGGAGTCTGTCTGGAATATTTAAAAAAAAAAACTTATAGAACATAAACTGCTTCACAGGATACCTGAGCAGAAAACTCTTTTTCACTTAGTAGTAGTGATTGGGTCCTTAGGTGGGGTTGGGAGAGAAACCCTGACAATCAGGGAAGGGCACAGGTGAGGCTCAACTCACTGATATAGTTCTACCCCTATGGAGGTCTTGGGAAATTCCACCTCATGGTATCCAATCAGAAAGCCAAGTTATGATGTCACCTCTCCCATTCAGGTTAAATTTCCCCTATAAATTTGTCCATGGTCTATACTATCTTTGCTGAATCCCTGTTGAGGTTAACCTGCCATGACAGATTGCCTCATATTCTCCTTATTATAGTTAACTGTTTTAGGGTGATTCCTCTGTGGATTTAGTCTGTCTGTTAATGGCATATTCCTACCTCATAGTCAGAATTGCCTCTTCAGGGCCCCCACTTCATATCTAATTTTCAAACTGTATATATAGATCCTTATATAAACAAAATGGGGAACTTGTATTTTCTATTAATTGTTTAAACCCTTTTCCTTGCTGTGTACTCTCTTGAATCTATTTCATATTTACCACTTGTGGTGCCTATTTTATGTCTTCATTTTGACTATAACCTCAAAGAGAATACCCCTTGTGAATTTGTCACGTGCCTTGTGCCTCATATTTCAAACTAGGAATTGCTGTCCTATCATTTAGTGCCAACCTCATCATTTGATACTCAGCAGCAGCAGATACAAATAAAGACAAAGTAACACATTTAGGAAAAACTGTTTGACATATTCATTTTTCCCTTTAAAGAATGAAAAGGTTTCTAGTTTCTCCTGACTAATGTTATCTTATATAAGGTAACTGAATAGAAAAGCTAAAATACCAACTTACTGAAACTATAGAAAAGTATGAAATATGTTTTATAGTTCTCCAAAATCTTTAAATCAGGACTGGAACTTTTGGTAAATGGTAGGTTTTCCCCCTTTTAGCTTCTACTGTGAAGAACTTGTATTCCTACAATTCTCTCCACTAAAGAGGCAGTGTTATAATGAAAAGAATTCTGGGTGTGGAAACAGAGGAACTGCATTCAGATTTTGGCTCTGGTACTTCTGCTTGTATAACATTAGGTAAGAATCTTCATATATCTGAATATTTCTTTAAATCATTTATTAAGCTTCTACTCCATACTAGACAGTGTGCAAGAATTGGGGTACAAAAACAAAAGGATCTTATATCAGACTGAGCTATACAAAGTGTATACATATAAGTATCTTATATGCATATATACTTGGGAATATACCTACAGGAAGGATGTAAAGTGAAAAGAAGGAAAATGTGTGTGAACTTCTGGGTTTATTTTGCATTTTTAAAAGTTGAATTCATTTTATTGAGCTCTCTTTTCAAGCCAGTGCCAGATGATAAGATATTTAAGTAGAGCAGAGGTATCAAATCTAGCCTCAACCAAATTAAAATGTAATTAGGAAGTGTTTAACAAAAGAAATACAAGTAAAATAGAATATAAATGTAAATGTGTGATTTTCTACGTCAATATGCCCTGGGCAGGTACCCTTAAGTATACTTTAGTGGCCTCCATTTCTATTTCAGCTTAACACCATTAATGTAGAACTTTCCAAAGATTCTCTCAGATCTTGAATTTCTGGAGTTGAGAGATCTGTAAAAACAATCCTCCTCAACATGAATACCTCTCAAACATATAAAATAAATTCATTCATTTTGGTGGCTGATAAAGCTGAAATAAGAGGTTATAGTTATTCATAACTGCTTTTGTTATCAAACTTAAAGTGCTTTGCATCCAACAGGGAAAATAATTTGGCTATGAGTTGGAGGCTAAATAGCTAAATAGTTCCCTCCCTATATAACTGAGAGAACTGTCTGAAAATAAGAATGCTAACAATGATAAATATTGATTAGCACCAAATGTTCAATTTTTAAAGCAAGACAACTAGTACTTAAAAGGATCAATGCTTCATTTCTTTGTCCCTGAAATAATTTCTCTAATCATATAATCTACACCTCAAAGGGAGACACTGTAGCTATTTATGAACTGCCTGAATAGTATTTATAAAACTAACCATGAGCTGTTGGATATACACACACACATGCATATATGAATGTACACATATGTTGGGGAAGGTAGATCAGAAGAATGAAGGCAGCCAGTGAATCTTAATCATAGGCACTAAATGAATCTCCTTAACCACTGCAGGGCAAAATCATAATCTGCTGCTTTTCACGGACACTTGGCATATGAAGTTAAGATTAATTTAGGTCAATGTCACATTTTCATTTTTTCTTTATTAAAGCTTTTTATTTTTCAAAACATATGTGTGGACAAGTATTCAACATTAATTAGTCCTTGCAAAACTTTGTGTTCTAATTCCTCCCCCACCTCTCCCCTACATGTCCAGTACTCCAATATATGTTAGACATGGTAGAAATATATGTTAAATCCAATATATGCATACATATTTATACAAGAAAAATCAAGTCAAACTAGAAAAAACAAAGCAAAATAAAATGCAAGCAAACAACAAAAAGAGTGAAAATGCTATGTTGTGAACTTAGTTCCCACAGTTCTTTTTCTAGGTGTAAATGTCTCTCTTCATCACTAAACAGTTGGAACTGGCCTGGATCATCTCCTTGTTGAAGAGTCATGTCCATCAGAATTGGTCATCATATAATATTGTTGTTGAAGTATATAATGATCTCTTGGTTCTGCTCATTTCACTCAGCATCAGTTCATGTAAGTCTCTCCAAACCTCTCTATTCATCCTGCTGGTCATTTCTTACAGAACAATAATATTCCATAACGTTCATATGCATTAATTTATTCAGCCATTCTCCAACTCATTGTCCAGTTTCTGCCCACCACAAAAAGGGCCTCCACCACGAACATTTCCCTCTTTGGAATATAAGTGCAGTAGAAACACTGCTCCATCAAAGGGTACGCACAGTTTGCTAGCCCTTTGGGCATCATTCCACATTGCTCTCCAGAATGGTTGGATCCCTTCACAGCTCCACCAACAGCGCATCAGTGTCCCAGTTTTCCCGCATCCCCTCCAACGTTTGTCATTATCTTTTCCCGTCACCTTAGCCACTCTGAGAGGTACAGCGATACCTTAGAGTTGCCTTAATTTGCATTTCTCTGATCAATAGTGATTTAGAGCGCCGTTTCATGCGTCAGCGGCACGTTTTCAAGCAGAAATTGTGTTGAAAATACAGACTTCTCTGAATCCAAATCCACTGCTCTTTAAAAAGCAAAACCCGAGAGACAGAGAGACAGAGAGAGAGAGAAGAGAGAGAGACAGAGAGAGAGAGAGAGAGAAACAGAAAGAGAGAGAAGAGAGAGTGAGAGAGAAAGAAAGAGAGAGAGAGAAGAGAAAGAGAGAGAAAGAGAGAGAGAGAAGAGAAAGAGAGAGAAAGAGAAAGAGAGAGAGAGAGAGAGAAAGAGAAAGAGAGAGAGAGAAAGAGAAAGAGAGAGAGAGAGAGAGAGAGAGAGAAAGAGAGAGAGAGAGAAGAGAGAAAGAGAAAGAGAGAGAGAGAGAGAAAGAGAAAGAGAGAAGAGAGAGGAGAGAGAGAGAGAGAGAGAGAGAGAGAAAGAGAAGAGAGAGAAAGAGAAAGAGAAAGAGAGAGAGAGAGAAAGAGAGAGAGAAAGAGAGAGAGAAAGAGAAAGAAGAGAGAGAAAGGAGAGAGAGAGAAAGAGAAGAGAGAGAAAGAGGAGAGAGAGAGAGAGAGAGAGAGAGAGAGAGAGAGAGAGAGAACGAACTCTATTTGCACTTCAGTTCCCGGCGCTCCCCACTTTATTGCTTCTCCTCTCTATGCCACGCACTGTGCTGGAAAGAGTAAGAAAAGACAGTCCCAGGGAGTCTTCAGGCAAATCATTTTTCTCTCTTTGAGCCCCAGTTTCCATCACAATCACGACACTAGCGTTTACGCAGCACCCTACTGTGTGCTAGCAAGACAAGGCTTGTAAGGCTAACACACTACATCAGCGTTTTTATAAAGTACCTACTAGGCGCTAGGACTGCGCCATGAGCTTTACAAATATTCTCGGCGGGGAGGCGGTAAGAAGGGCCTTAATTACGGAAGGCGGTCACCAGAGGAATGGACGCGGGAGCGCTATCACAGAGCCTCCGAGGTCACGGTCCGGTGCGGCCGCAGGAGCCCCGCCGGGGCTGGGCTCAGGACGGCGGTTTCCTCGAAGTACGGGCTGGGCCCAATTCTCCCCCCCACGGGAGGGGCCGCCCACGAGGGGCGCTGTCGGTCGGTGACGCCTCCGCCGCGGGAGCGAGCGTGCACGCCAGCGCGAATTCAAGCCGGCGCGCACGCTAATGCGCGCGCGCGCGCGTTCAGAACCCGGAAGCCGGCGCGGCGCGGCGCACGGAGCTGGGAACCTGTCGCCGCGTGGGGTCGGGCCGAGTGCCGCTCTGGGGCGGGGTTGGGGGCGGGGCATGGGCGGAGCCCCAGCGGGCTAAGAGGCACCGGTTCGCATGGGGGAGTCCATCCCGCTGGCCGCCCCGGTGCCTGTGGAGCAGGCGGTGCTGGAGACCTTCTTCTCGCACTTGGGCATCTTCTCTTACGACAAGGCCAAGGACAATGTGGAGAAGGAGCGGGAAGCCAACAAGAGCGCGGGGGGCAGCTGGCTGGCGCTGCTGGCTGCCCTGGCCCACCTGGCCGCTGCCGAGAAGGCCTATCACAGCCTCACCTACTTGGGGCAGAAACTAGGTACCGCTCCCTCCAGCCCTTCCCTGTGACCTTGACCCTGGCACTGACCTCGGGGAGGGCTGCCGCCTGGGGGGCGGGCGCCCTTCCCGCGGGCTTCCTCGGGAGGCCTTCCCGGGGGGGAGGGGCTTGCCTCCCCGGGGGGGAGGGGCTTGCCTCCCCTGGGGGGGGGAGGGGTTGCCCCCCTCGTGATCCCTGTCCGAACGACTCTAAACAAACGATGCGCCTCAGCAACTGCCTTCTCTTGCTTTCCGACTCTCTACCCGTTTCTTCTTTTCCCTCAAAACAAAAACAACCCCTCCCCCATCTCCTCTGCTCCCGTGACTTCCCAGCCGATAGTGACCCATTGCGAGGTCAGGGATCCGAGCTGTTTTTCCCCGTCTGTATAGCATTGATGGGCATTAGGAAGTGATAATTCCCCCAAATTAGGGGCTATCCCTGCTGTCTGTTGTGATCAGTCTTGGTCTAATAAGCCTCTTAGAAATCAGGTCTGCCATCCTGGAACCGGACCGAATAGAATTTTACATCTGTTACTTTAAAAAAAAAAAAAAGCGTGTGGGTGCATACATGACATATACATGATATAAGTATATGTAATAATACAAATTTTTTTTTTCAGAAAGAGAAAGCACTCAGGAACTGGGGGGGGGGGAAAGAAAGAAAAAACTTCGTGGCCCCGGTTTGCTCACGGCACCTGGGCTGGTCTCATTTCTCCTTCCACACAGCACCTTTGTCTTAAGTGGCCCCAGGTGTAGCTTTCATCACTCTGGCTTCTTTTGCTTTCCATTTACCTTCATCATTCTCCATCAAAGATGAATACTCATCGTTACTGTCTTATACATATTCATTTCAATCCTTAATCATTTCCGGGATTTGAATCACTGACGTTATTTTTCAGTCTAATAAATATACAGTCTGTGTGGTGACAATGAAGGAAATTAAATGGACATCCTGAATGAATAATTACAGTGTACTTAATGGTCCAGTTTTTTTTTCCTTTACTATCTTTTGTCCCATTTTATTTAGAGAAATTTTAGCATGAATCCATAAGGCAAGGTTTGTAGCAGTGATTCTAATACAAGATAATTCAGATATGGAATCATTGGCACCACTGATCAGATGATTTATGCTTTGTTTTTTACTTTTTTCTCCCTTCTAATTTCAAGCATATTACATATTAGGCAGCTGTTTTGTGGGAGCTCAGAGGATAAAGTTATCTCTTATGTTTGCAGTTTTCTATAAGGCAAGTTAAAGGTATAGTTATTATCACAAAGGAGGAAACTGCGAAAATCAGAATCCAAATGTGTAAATTGGGTCTAATCCACATCATTATATCATAGTCTTCCTTTTGGCAAAAATATTACTAGTCATAATGAAGTTGTGGTTGTCCTCAAAGCTAAAACCCTCTACTTGTGCCTTAAATCTTTCTCCCTTTTTCTGCCCTCTTACTCGATTTCTTTTCTAGTACTTGCCCCTTCAGTGTCCCTATTTCATATCTAATTTTCAAATTGTGCTTTAGTACTATTCTAGTCAGTCTATGCCTCCACTTTTCTCTCCTCCCACTTCTCAAATCCTTCCAAATTTGGCTTCTGCTCCAATTATTTGAATGAATCAGTTCTATCCAAGATCACTAATGAATATTTTCTTTGCTAAATACAATGGACTTTTCTCAGTGCTCCTCCCTTGTAATGTGCCTGAAGCTCTTGACACAATTTATTGCTATGAAGAGGACCTGCTAGCTTGTTTGTACTGAGGGTTCCATCCTTTTTTAGTCACTCAGGTTCAAAGTCTCAGAGCTACTTTTGCTTCCTCCAACCCCTTTAAATCTCCTGTCTAATCAGATGCCAAATCTGTCCATTTTACATTCTCAGCTAATTTAGGCCTTCATCTCTCACCTGGAATGTGTTACAATAGACTTTAAGTTGATGGTCTTCTGCCTCCCCTTTTCCCTCTCCAACTGATTTTCCACATGATTGCCAAATTGTTATTACTCAAGCCTATGTCTCCCTATCTCAAGAAGTTTTATCTGCTGTTTGCTACTCTTCACAATCTAGCTGCAACCTATGTTTCTAGACTGATTTCACATGATTCCCACTCTTTCTTGAAATGTAAGACTTGAGGTTCAGGATAGCACTCTTATATAACCTTCCATTTCCCACCTCTGTACTTTGTATTGGCCTGCTAAAAATGTTCTCCTTGTATAGATTTTTCTAAAGTCCTAGGTTTGTTCATGAAAGACTCTAGGGTAAATAGGACCTGGGATCCGAATTTATGTTTATATATAGGTCATTGTCAGAGTTTGTCTTTACTCTTTGCTGTCTATTAGAGACTGGAACTGATAGTTGAAGCTGAAAACGGCTGACCTGGGTTCATATACTAATTCTAGTATACACTGCCTTTGTATCTATGAGCATGTTCTTGAACATCTCCAATCCCTAGCAACCTCTCTAAGACTATAAGTTACTAGTGAAATGTCCAGCTGCATTGGAGAAGGGAATTTCCATACCGAGAATTCCTGTGAAATTAAAGGTTTGGAGAAAAATTAGGGAAAACTTTTTGAGTGAAATAGTTTTTGAGTGATAATAGGAAAGGAGTATAAAATAAGACTTATTTGAAATAGAAGCGGACAAGAATTGAGAAAAAAATTATGGAAGTTTTCTTTCATTGATTGGCTTAGAACTAGAAGCCTAAACAAGTCATTTCAACAATGAACTTCATTTTTTCCCCCTCAGTTTTTGAATAAACTGTCCTTTGTATATATAGGTATTTTACTAGTAAGACACACCTTGAGGTAATCAGAGACTTTTAATTACCACTGCCCTTTCCTGAGGTTCCAACAATCATGAGAACTGTGCTTCTCCATCCTTCTTTGGAAGTTCTGCTGGTTTTGGTCTTTCAGTAAGATGTAGGATCCCTAGGGATATTCATGAAACAAAGCTTCTAAATTCATTAACTATACAAAGACTACTAGTTGCTAAGGAGCTGCTGAAATATTTTCCTCTTCATCTCTCTTCACATTTGCTGTTAGGCTTTGCAGGTTCCCCTTAGAATCCCTTAGCTGCAGCTATGGTTGAATCCCTACTTCGCTTTTGCTGTCAATAAGTTGTGATTTTTAAGTCCCTTGTCAAGCTTTTCTACTCCTGGGATTGATTGTGTAGACTGGGTTCTTAGGAAGTACCTGGATGGTCTCCTTATATACTCTATATGAAGGTTCTGCTTAATGTTAAAATGTATGGCAAATTTAACAGTCTAAAATGGGGTGGTGATGGTGGTGGTAGGGAAGGTTAGTTTTAGCAGACATGTTCAGACTTGTATATTTTATTAAATTTGGAACTGTCAGAAGGGATGTAGTGGCTTCTAGATCAGACATATAGCCCTTGATTCAGATCTGAAATCAGTGGTAGAGTGGAAAGACTAAATTTTTTTTTTTTTTTTTTTTTGCCTTAGGAACATGGTAATGAGTATTCATTTAATCAGTTATTTAGTAAATTATAAATCAGAATATTCAAATTCTGATAATAGGATTCCTTGAATTTTACAGGAGTAAGATCTTGAGATTAGGGGGTTATATTTTAGAAAGTGGCCATTTCCCCCTCTAGTTGCCCTTTCTGAGCAGTAACGTGCCACTATCATTTACCCTAACAGGTGGGCAGTCCTTTTTTAGCAGGAAGGATTCCATCCGGACCATTTACACTTCTCTGCACAATGAGTTGAAGAAGGTGGTAGTGACTGGCCGAGGTGCTGCTGGGGGAACTGCACCTCATTTGGAAGAGCTCCTGTCCCATTTGTCAGAGCAGCTCTGCTTCTTTGTTCAGGCACGAGTGGAAATTGCTGACTTCTATGAGAAGATGTACACCCTCAGCACTCAGAAGTTCATAAATTCTGAAGAGCTAGTCAGTCTTTTGGAGTCCATCTTAAAGAAATATAGCTCCAGGTGAGTGTTTGTAATATTGTGACATAACTTAGTCTGTGAGGTTCAGTGGGCTACTGAGAATCCTCCCCGCCTCCCCCATCCCTCTTTTATGTTTACTTTCAGATGTGAAAAGTGTGTGTGTGTGTGTGTGTGTGTGTCTGTGTCTGCATCTGCGTCTGTGTATATATATATATATATATATATATATATATATGTAGAGAAAATAATTGCTAACATTTGTGTTCACTTTCAGTGTACAGGTGCTCTCTTTCTATATTATCTCATCTAACCCTGGGACATAGGTGCTTGTATTACCCCAAGTTTTACAGATGTAGGGATTTACAGAAATAGAGGTTAAGTGATTTATTTGCCAGGGTTATGCAACTAGTATCTGAGGCAAAGTTTGAACTCAGATCCTTCTGATATTAGGCCCAGTGCTCTATTAGTTTTTGCCATCTTGCTACATATATATCTGTCTATATGTGTCTATGTGTTTGTTTGCATTTGTATATAAGTATGTATGTAAATGTTTCTATCATCCCTTCTGGACCCTCGGGGCAGTTGTATGCATGCAGTTGTAAACTCTTGAGGGAGCATAGAGATGTTAAATTGTGAGCTTGACAAACACTAACATTTCCTTATACACAGAATGGAAAAAAGAGTGTTACAATATGACATAATAAATCACTACTTAACACATCTTGGGGTTTAAAAAAATACTTATTAAATTTGACACTGTATTTCTAATATTGCTTGTCTGTATCCCCTTCTGAAATGCATACTGTTCTCTTCTGTGCACTTTTAAAAGTGTTTTTTGACACTTTTTTTCCCCCTTTTTTTGGGGGGAGGGGAAGGAAAGGAGTATAACTAACCTTCACTATACCTCTCCCCACAAATCCACCAAATAATTCCTTGCCTTATAACAAATATAACAAACAAAACAGCCACACATTGGCTATATGTGAAAACATTTCTCATTCTGCACCTCTATTCTGTCACCTCTCTGTAAAGAGGTAGGAAGTATTAGTCATTGTAGTCTTCTGGAATTGTGATTGATCATTGTATTGAACAGATTTTTCATTTCTTTTCGGTGGTTTTCTTTTACATTATTGTAGTCATTCTCCTAGTTCTGCTTGGTTCATTTGACATCATTTCCAGTCATCAAGACATCAAGTCATCTCTGGCTTCTCAGAATTCATTCCTTCATTATATAAAAGGCCATATAAGGCTCAATAATATTCTATTACATTCATACACAATAATTTTTTCAACCATTCCCCAAATGATGGGTATCACCTTTGTCTAGTTCTTTGCTAGCCAGAAAGTAAGGCTATAAATATTTTTGTATAGGTGATTCCTTTCTCTCTACCTCTATTTCTTTGGGGTGAGTGCCTAAGAATTATGTCACTGGGTGAACAGGTCTAGATCAGAAAATTTGGGTTATGGTTCAAATCTGTTTCCCTTATGGAAGGATCATTCATTTCAGAACTCCACTGATAGTGCATTAGTGTATCTGTCTTCCCATAATATTTCCAGCAATTGTCATTTTCCTTTTTTGTCATTTTTGTTCATCTGAAGGATGTGAAGTGGAGTTTTGGGAGTGGTTTTAATTTTCTTTTTTTTTTTTTTTTTTTACTAATGATTAAGATAATTTCTTCTACAGAGTTATTTGCAACTTAAAATTTAAATGATTATGTAATGTATCAAAAGTGAGACTTAAAACTCGTTTTCTTATCCAATCTGGTTCTCTATTCACTAAATCACACTGCTTGTCCATATGCTACCATATGAAATTTTCAGTTTTCTAATTGGTCCTTAGATATATATCATTACTCTGATTTCTTTTTTTTTTTGTGTGTGTGTGTGTGGGAGGGGGTGGGGGGAGTATACCTGGAATCAGGAAGATTGGAATTCATTTTTTTTTTTTTTTAATTTAATAGCCTTTTATTTACAGGATATATACATGGGTAACTTTACAGCATTAACAATTGCCAAACCTCTTGTTCCAATTTTTCACCTCTTACCCCCCCCCACCCCCTCCCCTAAATGGCAGGATGACCATTAGATGTTAAATATATTAAAATATAACTTAGATACATAATAAGTATACATGACCAAAACATTATTTTGCTGTACAAAAAGAATCAGACTCTGAATTATTGTACAATTAGCTTGTGAAGGAAATCAAAAATGCAGGTGTGCATAAATATAGGGATTGGGAATTCAATGTAATGGTTTTTAGTCATCTCCCAGAGTTCTTTTTCTGGGTATAGCTAGTTCAGTTCATTACTGCTCCATTAGAAATGATTTGGTTGATCTCGTTGCTGAGGATGGCCTGATCCATCAGAACTGGTCATCATCTAGTATTGTTGTTGAAGTATATAATGATCTCCTGGTCCTGCTCATTTCAGTCAGCATCAGTTCGTGTAAGTCTCTCCAGGCCTTTCTGAAATCATCCTGTTGGTCATTTCTTACAGAACAGTAATATTCCATAATTTTCATATACCACAATTTATTCAGCCATTCTCTAACTGATGGACATCCATTCAGTTTCCAGTTTCTAGCCACTACAAAAAGGGCTGCCACAAACATTCGTGCACATACAGGTCCCTTTCCCTTCTTTATAATCTCTTTGGGATATAATCCCATATTACTCTGATTTCATCAGGATTATTCTAGTGCATGTGTTACTTTTCACAAATTGAATACAATAATTTTATAAATTATGATTTTATTAAAATACAATAAATAATTTAACATCCTAATAATTGAAATTAAAATTTGTTGATTAGGGTTTTAAAATGAATTTGTTGGGTACCCATAAAGCCTAACTAACCACTATCAATTAAAATCAACAAGTATCCATTAATAATAATATCAATGATAATGATAGCATTTTTGCATAACACTCTTTTGTGAGAATGTCTGAGGTTGCATTGGAACTCAGGTCCTCCTGACACCAGGGCTGGTGTTATATCCACTGCACCATCCAGCTGCCCCCTTTTTGCCAAGCAGTTTATTTCTGTTATCTCATTTGATCTTCACAAAAACCCTAGAAGATGTTGCTATCCCCATTTTATAGGTGCAGAAATTTAGGTTTTTTTATTCATCAGTTTTATTGATGATCATCACTATTATTTCTGGTTATCCCCCTGCCTCTTGAACAACAAAAACAATGAAGGGGAACCAACCAATAGCTGTCCCTGACAGCACTGTGTAGGCAACTTTGCATACTTGGGGAACCAACCAATAGCTGTCCCTGACAGCACTGTGTAGGCAACTTTGCATACTTTTCTGCTAGACAGAGGCAGAGGGACATGCATTTTACTGTCTGTTGTCCAGGACCAGGACGTATCATCCCCAGTTCCTCCAACCTGGACATTCTTATTGGTTGTTTGTCTTGTTTTTTCTTATTGTGTAGACTTCTCTCCTGGTATCTTTGGATTTTTACCCTGCCATTTGGGGCAATACATATCATTCCATTCACATACAATCATTTGTTCAGCTATTTCCCACTTGATTCAGCTCTTGTCAATATTCCACCTCTTCCTGGAAATACTCTGGTTGTAAAAGCTCATAAAGGCCCAGCAGTATCCTGCTTCTGATACCTCCTAGCTCTGGGATCCTGGGCAAGTCACGTAATCACCTGGTTAAAAAAAAACTCTGTTCAGAGACATTCCTTCCTTGGTATCTAAAGCCTACCCTTTTTGTCCCTGCAATGTTCAATTAACAAAAAAAGGAATGTCTTTATCCATACCTAAATAAATTCCTTCTATTAGAGACTTTGGGGTTAATTTAAACAAAATTAGTTCCCTATTTTGTTAGTTCTGAAAGTTCAGAGCTTTGTGCATTGTATTGAGTTTCTTTAGTATGAAGGATTCAAATGAATATTGCCTTTTTTTTTTTTTTTTTTTTTTGCTCGGCTCTTTGCTTCTGTGGCAAGGCTGTTTCCTTGATTTGGTGTTGCATATCAGAAAACTTCCCCCCTCCCATTTTTTTTTTGAGGTCTCAGCATTCTAAAGTTATAATTTACCCTTTGGTCTCATATTGTTTCAGAAGAACCAATGCACTCAGTTTTCAACATAATGGGTCAGTTCCTGCTGGGCGAATATACTACACTCAGAGCATAAATGGCATCATAAAAAATTCTGTAGCTAGTGTACTCTTTCAACTAAAAAGATGTTTTTGTATTTAGCAATGGAACAAACTTGATGAATACATAAAGCCTAAAACCTTGGCTTTCATTTTAAAGTCCTGTCTACCGCCTGCTTGCTGGAATAAATTGGAAGCAGATCTAAAAAATAGAAATTATTTTTGTTTTCCTTGAGAATGCTAATTGGGTTCAGAGTGGAATCATTTTGAAGGTATTTTTATTCCTTCTCCCTTTTTCTTTCTTTTTTTAAAATTCTGGGAGATAAAATGAATTGGATGTTCTTGAGAATAGTCAGCATTATGTGTAGAGTTGTCTTCCAAATGAAAGGATAAGAGTTTAAGCATGTTAAAAAGTCTGAAGAAGATACAGTAAAATGCATAGGAAAGAGAGTTAATTCTAATTCAGCCCTTGCTGGGTAAGCAGATTTTTTCATAAGATTCATTCTAATAGGACAGGGAGAGATGAGATGTGCTATTTCTCTATTTCTTTCTTTAAAAAAAAAAAATAACAATAAAGGATTTTTCCAATTCAATGGTAGTTAAATATTAGTATATTAATCTAATTCTACAATATATGATGAACATAGAACAACACCTGATAATTTTTCTGATCTGTGCTTGGAAAAAGGCTTGGAAGATATTTAAATACTCAAATAGATCTGGGATCTTAGATTCAGAAGGTCCCTCCATTGATTCACATTGTGCCTCATCCAAGCTTGGCCCTACTATGTGTCTCTTAACTCTCCTTGTTCTCCCAGTAGTAGCATGTATTGTGCTGGATGCCTGCCTTGCTTGCTTTGGACATCTCAATGGCACCAATGAAGAATTCTGACTGCTTCTCTGTCCTCTCTTCCTCTTGCCATATGACTAGTCTATGCCTCTTTTTATCATACATTTCCACAAGAACATTCTTTCCTCTTGCTTTTCATATTTTGCATTCTACTTATGCTTGCTGTGTGCCTCTTCATGAAAATTAATATTTAATCTCATGAAAGCAGAATAAGAATATGGATAAGGCATTTATTATAATAGAAATAATCTACTTTTAGCACACTTTGGATAGCTTCTGTTTTCCATGGTATGGGAGATTTTATTCAATGGTTTTAATTTTTTTTAACCTAAGTGTATAGCTGGAATATAAATAGTATCATTTGAAATAACAGTGTTTCATGTGGTTACCATTTGCATTTCAGAGAACAAAGCTTCTCTGTTGGAGCTCTTTCAATTGTCAGAATTTTCACTGAAGGCAAAAGTATTAATGAAACAATTTGTAAGTTCCTCATATATGGTTCAGCAAGGTTAATGTTTATTAAAAAAAAATTTCATAAGGTCATCAGTACTACTGTAGCTTAATGATTTTAGGCACAGTATTTTTGGCAGCATCTGATAATGCATATGGAGAACACATTCAGTCTTATCAGTCATGATCATTGTTTTAAATCATAAGATTTTAGAATCAAGTATTTAGAGTAGGGAGGTAGTGCCGTGGATGGTGCTCTGGACCTGCATTCAGGGAGACCTGACTATTAGAGCTTTGTGACTTTGAGTGTTAACCTTGACTCTTTTTTGAATCACTTAACCTCTGTGTGCCTCAGTGATATGAAGATATTACTCAATACCTACCTCTCAGGGTGCTTGTGAGGATCAGATAATATTTGCAAAGCACCTGGCAAATCTTGGAGTAGATGTCCTGTTAATAGCTGTTAACTATTATTAGCTATTAGTTAATAGCTATTAACAGGCCATCTACTCCAAGGCTCTTAACCTAGGAGTCCATGGATAACTTTAAAGAAGTTCTTGAGCTTGGATAGGAAAAAGGAGATGGCATCTTTTATTTTTCACTAACTTTTGAAATTTAGCATTGAAACACATAATTTTGAGAAAAGTTCCATAGGCTTTAATCACGTACCAAGGATCTATGACACAAAAACAGCTAAGAACCCTTGATTTTGTCCTTTGTGTTCATTACAGATAAGGTAATTGAGGTTCAGGCTTAGTTAAAATTTCACAGTGAACTAATAGATCTCTTGGCTCTAGTATTCTTTTTACTATGACTCCAGATGAAAATATTGTATTTTTAGATGGATTCATAGATTTAGAGATGTCCTTAGAGGTCCTCTAATCTAGACTCTTAATTAACAGAAATGAAATAGGGCCAAAGAGATTCACTAATTTGCTCAGGGTTATTCAGGTAGTAAGTGGTAAAGAAGAGATCCCAGGCTGGTGCTCTCAAGAAGAGCATTGGGGATGCCCTTGGATTTAGCTCCCTAGAAGACCTTGCTGCTAATACAACTGATATAAAGTGAGAGGCTAAAGATTTCTCAGAGGAATAACAACTGTGCAGATGTTTGGGAAAGTAGGTTTCTCAGACCATGGGGATCTGCTCATTAGAATGTTATAAGAATCCCTTTAGAGAATTTTGAGCCTTTATGTTTAGAGTAGATTTTCTCATCACAAAGCTGTCAATTTATATATTATTTTCAAACCCTTTCAAGATCTTCTGCCATGGCTAAAATGTGTATTTTTTACATTACAACAGTTTAACAAATCCTGCTCTGTAGTGAAACATGAAAAGCTGCTAGCCACTGAGTAGCATGGAAGGGGGGAAAATGAAACAGTGTACTGCTTATCTCAAGCCTTGGCAGGCCCATATTAGCATGAATTTTTTTAGCTGTTCTTAAGGATGAAGTATAACTTTTTTGTCACTAACCCCTAATAAATTTTGAACATTTAAACACATTCTGTGTGTCTGAGGAATAGCTAATCCAAAATTCTTTTTCAAGGTTTGTATGCTGAATTCATAGTCTTTTAAGAACAATGTTGGAAATGAGGGAAAGGGAAACTGATAGAAAGCTAATCAGTTATTTGTGGAAGAATTTTAAAAAATTAAAAAATTTTAAATTTCAATAAAAAACTTGTGACTGTGTTCCTAGATTCCCCACCACTTCTAACTTAGGCAGGATCCCCAAAGTACATGATTTGATCCTTTGACCAATCTTGGGAGGGAGGTGGTGTTTTAGAGCAGAATAAACTGAGCCAGATAGAGGTTAAAGGGACTTGCCCAAGATCATACAGTAAGTGTCTAAGCTCAAAGCTGAACCCAGGTCTTCCTGACTTCAGGGCCAGCATTCAATCTACTGTGTCAACTAGTTGCTTCTGTATAGCAATTTATCTGAAGAAAGTTGGGAGTTTTTATAGTCAGCCAAGCATAATACATGCAGAGTATGATGTTGCAGTCACAAAAGTTAAACGTGATCTTTGGCTGCAGTGAGAAGGACAAGAGCTGGGAACTGGGTGATTATGGGTATCTCTGGGCTTTCTCCATGTCAGACCTGACAAGTGTTCTCCATTTGGGGCACCATTTTTTAGGAAGAACTTTGATTAACTAGACAGTGTCCAATGTCTTGAGAAGGTTAAACCATCAGAATGTATAACAGCCTCTAGTTCATGCCATATGAGCATATGTTGAAGAAATTAGTGGTGTTTAACTTGGAGGAGACAAAATTTAGGAAAGAATTTTTGATTTATTGTTCTTGGCTGATCACCAGATCTGGAGTCGAATGATTCAGATTCAAATCCCATCTCTGACATTGTTTCTGTGACCTTGGAATAGTCACAGTCAATTTCCTCTTATAAAATGAGAGTGTTGGACTCTTGAGGTCCCTCTTAACTCTTTTGATCCTGTGAGTGAAGAGCAGGAGTTGGAAGCCTCAGATTGCCTCTTTGTAGCTTTTAATCAAAAGTGGAATAGTTTGAGTTGGAGTTAGCTTCTCAGTACTGAAACTCTTTGAGTTGAAGCAGAAAGACCACCTGTTGAGTATGTTGTAAAAGGGACATTTTTTGTTTTGTAGTTTGGGTTGTATACAATTACATTCCTTCTCCCTAATTTAAAAATATTATGGCCCCCCAACAAGGCCTCACAGAATCTTGGTATATCACTGTAGGGAACATTTTGATGTTAGCAAAAAATTTATCATCAAAAATATTAAATATGAAATGTGTGTATCAATTACTTCCTGTATGCAAAAATATTTCAGTGTAAACTTAAATGTCCTTGGTTTCAGAATTTCTCTCTCTGCTCCCTCTCTTTCTCCATCTTTCCACTCTCCTCCATTTTGATGATGTATATAGGCTCTGCGAATCTTTCCCAGAGGGTTTTGTGGGTAAAACAAGATTTGGAGACATTACTACAAGGTTTGTATTAATAAAGGCAAGAAGATTCCAGTAGTAGACTGACCAAAAGAGAGTTAGGTAGTTAGGTAGGATTGTACCTTATTTTGGGTGGGGGGGGGGGTGTCTCTCTTAATGCAACCTAAGATCAATTTAGCTTTCTTGGCTGCCATATCATAAGTCAGAAGGAAAATGCTTCTTAGGGTTCTGTCCTGGATGCCTTCTCTTCTCCCATTATACGCTTTCATTTGATAATTTCATTAGTTCTTATGGACAATTATCATTTCTATGCTGATAATTCTTTTTTTTTTTTTAATAGTTTTTTATTTACAAGTTATATATATGGGTAATTTTACAGCATTGACAATTGCCAAACCTTTTGTTCCAATTTTTTCCCTCCTTCCCCCACCCCCTCCCCTAGATGGCAGGATGACCAGTAGATGTTAAATATATTAAAGTATAAATTAGATACACAATAAGTACACATGACTAAACCGTTATTTTGCGGTACAAAAAGAATCGGACTCTGAAATGTTGTACAATTAGCCTGTGAAGGAAATCCAAAATGCAGGCGGGCAAAAATATAGGGATTGGGAATTCTATGTAGTGGTTTTTAGTCATCTCCCAGAGATCTTTCCCTGGGTGTAGCTGGTTCAGTTCATTACTGCTCCATTGGAACTGATTTGGTTCATCTCATTGCTGAAGATAGTCTGCTGATAATTCTTAAATCTGCCTTTCTTGCCCCAATACCTCTGCTGACCTCCAGTTTCACATCTTTAACTGCCTTTCAGCCATCTGAGACTGGATGTCCAGGAGAGCTCCAAAAAAACTCAATATCTTTTCCCCTCAAAACCTCCCCTTTCCTATTGCTGTAGAAGGCAACACCATCCTCCTGTCTCCAGACTCACAACCCAGGAGTTACTCTGGATTCCCAACTCTCTCAGTCCCCACTTCCAAGCTCTTGCCAAAGCCTGCTGATTTCCCCTTTACAACTTCTCTTGAAAAATCTACCCCCAACAGTGCTTCCCATTGGTATGGGGGCTGCTCATCCTGCAGCTGGATTCTGGCCAGGAGCCTGCCAGGTTCTGCCTGCCTCAAGGTTCTACTCCCATCCGTGTGTCCTTCAGCCTGCAAAGGGATTGCCATAGAGGGCAGTACTGACCATGTCATAACCCTCTTCCCGCTTAAGAAACTCCACTGACTCCCTCTTGCCTCAAGGAACTATTACAAAAAATGTTCTCTTTGGCATTCAAAGACCTTTGTAACCTAGCCCTCTCCTACCTTTCCAGTCTTACACCTAAGGACTTACCGAGGTGTGACATTGACCTCTTGGCTATTCATGTACAAGATAGTCCATCTTGTCTCTGGTCACGTACTTTGACTCTCCTCCATGTCTAGAATACTCTCCTCCTGCTGTAACTACCAGTTTCACTGGCTTCCTTTAGAGTCTTCATTAAAACCCTTCCTTCTACAAGAAGCCTTTCCCAACTACTTAATTTTAGTACCTTCCCTCTTATTATTTATTTCCTATTCATGCTTTAGATAGCTTACCTTGTATATATTTTATGTTGTCCTTTCCATGAGATTGTCAGCTTTTTGAGAGCAATGATCGTTTTTTGCCTCTTTTTTTAATCCTTGTTAGCATGGAGCCTGGCTCATAGTAGATGTTTAATAAATATCCATTGCTCCCCCCCCAAAAAAAAAATTAAAAAAGGAAAAAGAAATAAAATGGAACTGGAGGTGGTGAGAGTGCTGGATTTGATCCAAAGGGCCAGGGGAGGGGAAGCTCTGCCCTTACTGTCCATGTGACTCCAGAGAAGTTGCCTCACCTATTTGGGCCTTGGCTTTCTCATTTGTAGAAGCAGGAGGCTGGAGAGGTGACTCGTAGATGCGGGGTCAGGGGAGGAAGGGGGCTCCTCCTCCTGAAGTTCTGCAAGTGAAGCTGTTCTTGATTCAGGGGATAATGGAGGGTTGCATTTAGGGCAAAAAGGTCCAGAACTTCATAGCCTCCCAGCCCTGCCTTCATATTGATTCATATAACAGTCATATAACATATAATTCTCTTCTACCTCAAAGTGTGGGTATGGCCTATTATAAGAAAAGGACTTTGGGCTTCTTTGAAGAAAATGCTAGATCTATGTGATTTTTAAAATATTAATAACAATAACTGCATTTACATAGCTATTTTAAGTGTACAAAATGCTTTTCAAATACTATTTTACTTTATCTTTAGATTAGCTTAGAAAGCTAGATTAGCTTACTACCATAGTTGGTAGTATTCTTATTTAATGGATGGGGAAATGGACACAGACTTGTCCAGAGTATCACAGCTGTTCAATGTCTGAGGCTGCTTTTGAATTCAGTTGACTTTACATGTAGTGCTTTGTCCACTGGGCCACTTGGCTGTCTCCACATAACCTGTTGTGAAGACCGCGTATTTTAAAATCAGCCAGAGTCAGGAATTCAGGTTAGGGGAAAATCGTCAGTCTTTATTCTCAGTGAAGAAAGATCGGAGGTGGAAGGGAATTGGCGATAGCAATGTGTGCAGCTGAGTCAAGAAGCTAGCTAGACCAGCAGCCACACGACCAGCAGCTAGGAGTATGGACCCAAGGTCAATCTCTCTCAGCTTCTCTTCCTGTCTCCACCCACCAAAATCGTCATTTCCTATACAACACATCAGGACTTGCACAGAGAGTGGGCAGGGACCATTCTTTATCCAATCATGTAGTTGAGTATAGTCCAATTACTATTTAGCCTCACGTACTTGGGACCTCAGTGCATCAACTCAAACCTCAGCCCATTACAACCTGTGTTTATTTATTCCTCACCTTTTTTCTTCTCATTTTCCTACCTGTGACTGAGAAGCTTTAATATCCAAACATCTGTGAGCTAGCTATGTAACAGGAGCTCCTCTGTTAAGGAAATCCTGCCAGAGAAATTGCAGCTTCTGCAAATCCTTCTAAAGGTGAGGGTGGTTCCTTTGTATTCCAACAGGAGAGAGACCTCATGAATCAGTAGAGCCCATCTCTGAAAATACAGGGTGGGCCAGGAGGAAAGAAAAAAGTGATAGGGGCCCTGACAAGAGGTAGAGTTTAATTAACTGGTTAGTTGATTAGAAACTTGGCAGCCTTTTATGGTGTAGAAAATCAGAAGACCAAGTTTAAGCGTGGGCAGTGCTCCTTGGGAACATGGGAAAACTGAGCCTTTTCTCATTTATAAAATGGGTATCACTTGTGTCACTTGTCCATTCTGTCAGTAAACATTAAATGGCTGCTATGTATCAGTCACTGAGCTAAGTCCTGGAGAAAAAAGTCAAAGTGACAGTTCCTGCCCTCAAGAAATTTACAGTCTCATGGGGGGGACAACATACAAACAAATATAGTTAGCAAGCTGTCTATAGGATAAACTGGAAATAATTTATGGAAGGAAGGCGCTAGAATTAAGAGGGCTTGGGGAAGGCTTTTTGTAGAAGGTGGCATTTTTGTGAGGCCTTGAAGGAAGCCAGTAAAGTCAGTAGTTGGGGGAGAAGAGGGAAAGCATGGAGGATGGCAAAGAAAATGACTGGAGGTGAGATTGAGTATCTTGTTCATTGGAAAGATCAGGAGGCCAGTGTAACTAGATTGAAGAGTAGCAGTAGAGGAATAAAGACTGGAAAGATAGGAGAGAGTTAGGTTGTGAAGGGCTTTAAATCTTAAACAGAGCATTTTGTGTAGGATCCTGGAGGCAAGAGGGCTTACTGGAGTTTATTGAGTGGGGACTAACACAGTCTGACTTGTCATTTAAAGAAATTTAGCTAAAAAAGCTAAGTAAAGCATCGATTGGAATGAAGAGTGCTGGGAAGTAAAGAAGGGAAGAGTGGATTGAGGATAGTGGCAATGATCCAGCTATGGGGTGATATGAGGGTCTGCGTGTCAGAGGAGAGAAGGGGGCATATTCAAGGGATATTGTGAAGGTGAACTCACTAGGCCTTGGCAAAAGGTTGGATGTGAGGGCTGAGAGACATTTAGGAACCCAAAATGATTCCTGGTAGTGATCTTGGAGATTGAAGGGCGATGTTGCCCTCCACAGTAATAGGGAAGGTGGGCAGGTAATGGGGAGAGTTTGGAAGGAAAAAAGAATTTTGTTTTTTGGACATAATTGAGTTTTAGATGTCTACTGGACGTGTAATTTCAGTTGTTTAAAAGGCAGTTGGAAATGGAAAATTAGAGGTCAGCAGAAGTATTGGGGCAGGAATCATTAGCATAGAAAAGGTAATTAAATCCATGGGATCAGATGAGATAACCAAGGGAAATAATAGTATTGCAGGAGGAGAAGTGGTTCCAGGACAGAGTCCTGAGGGAACCTATAGTTAGAAAGTGTAATGTGAATGAGGAGCTCCAGCAGAGGAGACAGAAGGAGCTATCGGATAAGAGAGCCAGAAAGAGTAGTGTCCTGATAACCTATGGAGAAGAAAGTTTTGATGAGGGGGAGGGTAGTCAGCAGTGTCAGAAGCTGCAGAAATGTCAGTGACTGGAGCGAGAGAAAAGGTAATTGGATTTAGTAACTAAGAAATCATTGATAACTTTGGAGAGAGCATTTCAGGTCAATAATGTCATAAGCTAGATATATATTTAGCATTTCAGGTCAATAATGTCATAAGCTAGATTGTAAATGTTTAGGAAAAGTGTGGGAGGAGAATGGAGGCACCTGTTGTAGATGACTTTTTCAAGGAGCTTAGCTACAAAGGACAGAAGAGGTAAAAGATGATAGTGGGGATGGAAGGATCAAGTGAGGGTTTTTTCAGAATGGGGAAGACATGAGTATTTTGTAGGCAGAAGGGAATGGATGAATCAGTAGAGAAGAGGAGACTGGAAATGAGAGTGGAGATGACAAACAGGGCAATCATTTGGAGGAGATGTTTCAACAGGAAGAGGGTTTAGCCTTGGTAAGAAAAGGAGTGAGTGACAAAAAGCAACTGAGTCATAGATGAGAAAGAAAAGGGAAGAGGAAACTCTTGGTAAATCTCAGATTTTTTTTCTGTAAAATATGATGCAAGGCTCTCAGCTAAGGGAGTAGGGGAGAGAGAGCTGTGGGAGGTTTGAAGAGAGATTATAAAAGATTTGGAAAGTGAGAGAATGGGTTGATAAGGGAGGTATAGCAGGATTGCTTAGCAACAGTGAGGGCCCAGTGCCTAGTGAGCCATGGAAAATGAGGGAAGGTGCAGCCTTCCCTGGGCACTGCTTATCTTATAGAATTGTGGGAATAGTGTTTTCTAATTATTAAGTTCTGAATAAATATGAACCTTATTAGTATGGACAGATTAATATTTACATAAAAACAGTGGAGAAGAAACCAAAATGAAGGTAATTAAAAATTATTAACTATGTTGTCTGCTTTTTTTCTTTTTTTTAAACATCTCAGTGGTACAATGGATAGAATATTGGGCTTGACATTAGTCATCAGGATCATCTGAGTTCAAATCCTCTCTCTGATCCTTACTCTTGACTCTTTCCAAGATGTTTAAACTCCAACAGCACTATTTTCCTCATTTGTAAAATGGGGATAGTGATAGTATCTTATCTTAGATTGATCAAATGAGAACATATAAAGTACTTTGTAATCCTTACAGTTAGCACGTTAGCTTTATTTTTTATTATATTGTGTAAATAGGACAGATGTTTGGGGGTCAGGGCTGAGGTCCAGTCTTTCTAATTAGGTTTATAGTGTCCTTAAAACCAAGAGCCAGAAAAAAACTGTTTTACTTGGCAATATTACATATACAAAAAAAATTTAACAAAATCAAGAAAGAAGAAATCTAATCAAGATTAAGAATTGATTGATTGAATTCAAGTTTTGAAAAAGAGGGCTCTGTATTGAATTTGCCACACATAAGAGCTGTTCTAGAAAGGCTCAAGTTGTTATAGCCATGAAGTGAAATTGTTGAAAATTTTCATTGATGTCAATTGTTTTCCCCAATTATAATTTTTCCAAGTTTCCTTCCCTTCTCCCTCCTAGAGAGCTATTCCATATAACATAATACTTTTGAAGACAATAAAAAAGAAAAAAATGAAAAAGCAACATAACTGATAAATTAATTGGAAAAAGTCTAAAGCTGTACAGGTATTGTTTTGGTTTTTTGCTGAGGTAATTGGGGTTAAGTGACTTGCCCAGGCTCACACAGCTAGGGAAATGGTAAGTATCTGAGACCAAATTTGGACTCAGGTCCTCCTGACTTCAGGACTGGTGCTCTATCCACCTAGCTGCCCCACAGTTATTGTTTTTTAATTAAAAATTAACTTAAGAAACTGAGATATATTCAGAATGATTTTGAATTGGTCTAGAATTTTTCAATTTCCCCAATGCTTTATCTTATGTTATAGTATCTTAACTGGCAGGTTGTTATTTTGGCAGCAAAGTCTACATTAAATAATATTTCTATTTAATTTCTTTTCAATTTTTTTTTTTCCTCTTTAGATTTCACCACCCAATTCTCAGCCCCTTAGAGAGCAGTTTCCAGCTGGAAGTTGATGTCCTGGCCCATCTCTTAAAGTGCCAGGCTCAGATCTCCGAGTGGAAGTTCCTCCCATCTCTGGTCAACTTACATAGCGCCCACAGCAAGCTGCAGACGTGGGGCCAGATTTTTGAAAAGCAGCGAGAGACTAAGAAGCATCTGTTTGGAGGGCAGTCTCAGAAGGCTGTTCAGCCCCCGCATCTCTTCCTTTGGTTAATGAAACTCAAGAACATGCTCCTTGCCAAGTTTAGCTTTTATTTTCATGAAGCCCTAAGCCGCCAAACGACAGCTTCAGAAATGAAAGCACTGACTGCAAAAGCCAATCCTGATCTTTTTGGGAAGATCTCTAGCTTTATCAGGAAATATGATGCTGCCAATGTGTCTTTAATTTTTGACAATAGAGGGTCTGAAAGCTTCCAGGGGCATGGTTACCACCACCCTCATTCCTACCGAGAGGCCCCAAAGGGAGTGGATCAGTACCCAGCAGTGGTGTCCCTGCCCAGTGACAGGCCTGTCATGCACTGGCCCAATGTTATCATGATCATGACTGATCGGACCTCTGACCTGAACACCTTGGAGAAAATTGTCCACTTCTATGACGACAAAGTCCAGAGCACCTACTTCCTTACCCGCCCAGAGCCTCACTTTACCATTGTTGTAATTTTTGAGTCTAAGAAATCAGAGAAAGACTCCCATTTCCTTTCCTTTCTCAATGAGCTCTCACATGCTCTTAAAAACCCCAAAGTATTTGCAAGCTTGAAACCTGGGTCCAAAGGGTAGTAGGTTTATCGGAGTGATGGTTTCTCAAGGCTGGTTAACATGACTGTTATTATTTTTGGTGATTCAGGTCACATCCGTTCATGATTCTTTAAAAGCTAAATTAAAGAAAAATTGTCATGACATGTATTGCACATATATGTAATTATATCTATTTTATGTACATATATGTACAAATATATATGTAATTATGGCCATTTAACTTAAACATCCAAAGATGACTATAGAAAGTGAATGTCTACTGCTTGTCTCTGTTGGATAGAGTGATCTTAGTATTTTTTCCACATTTTCTGAATTTTGTGTGATTTGTATATTTATTGGTCCTTGACTTTGAGGGGCAGGAGTGGCAAAAGGGGCAGGATGTATGTGTTATGTGTGTGCATAATATTTCTGCTAGTTACTTTATCTTGTTCTAGCTCTTGAATTCTGGTGCAATTTTTTTTTTCCATTTATGTGGAAAAAATAATTAGGATGTAGAAAATTAAATGACCTTTATAGAATTCACTACTATATGATTACTATTAAGAAATCTGCAATCTGCAAAAAAAAGTATGTTTGGAATCCTAATTTATTATAATCTTTTATGATGCCCAAATGATGAGCACAATACTCTTAATTTTTAAAAAATTGTTTTAAGTTTTATATTGGTAATTATTTTATTTTTGCATCGCAGTCATTTTGTATACCAGAATTCCACTTCAGATAGAGATTCATTCTCAAACTTCTGAAATGGAATAATCCTTTGTAACAACAAAAACCTAGTTTAAATAACCAATACAGTGGCTGTATCTGGCAGTTTACATATTTAGAACATTTATTTTGTCGTCATTATCCTACTTGTCTTCAATGAAGAGGAAAGCACATG
The DNA here is from genome assembly GCF_902635505.1 of Sarcophilus harrisii. Lineage (NCBI taxonomy): Eukaryota > Metazoa > Chordata > Mammalia > Dasyuromorphia > Dasyuridae > Sarcophilus > Sarcophilus harrisii. Next base: position 75,187,877 of record NC_045430.1, read on the forward strand.
TATTTTTTCTCTTCACCGCTTTGGTTTAATAAAAAGACATCTTGTGAATCCCATAGAAGGGGAGGCACAATAGCTATGGAGTTACTTCTAATCTCTATTCAAAACACCTGAAAGATTACAGATTTTCTTAACATTTTCCTCTAGTCTTTAACTTTATCAGTATTTTGGGATGGGGTCAGTTGAACAAATAACCCAACACTCTTTGGTTTAAAATTTCTCAATTTGCATTAAAATTGGGATAGACTAAGTACTGGATCTTGAAGGGAACTCTGGAATGAGGAAACTCCTTCTACCAGTGCAGGTTGGCACCTTCTTTGCAATTTATAGTCTTTAGAGATCTTCTTGCCTAGAGTCATCAGCAACACACTTGTGTCAGATAATGGATTAAAATTAGCATAATCCATCATTCAGGAGTTTCCCATTCTTTAGCTTAATGCTTTTTTATTTATCCCTTTTTTAGTTTTTCTGCTGAGATTTTCATTTAAAAAAATCACTCACTTCCCAGTTATTTTTAGGAATAAGCAGCATCTAGCCTTGGTCTCTTGACTTTATTTTTGTAAAGCTTCATGACCTACTTTTCAAATGGCCAGAAGGAAGGTGGGACTACCTTGTACTTGTAAAAGTCAATTGTGTATTCCCAGGATCCCTTTTTACTTAGACAAGCGGCAAAATACTTAAGCACAGCAGAACCAAGACTGTCTTTGCCTTTCTGCCACTAATTTATATTTTAGACCCATGTGCTTGACTTCAGCAAGTGCTCATGAGGACTAGATGGATCAGGGGAAGCTTAATGGGATATGGAGTCCTTTACAGCAGGCTTATTGATCCAGAATACAAATAAGCTCTAACGGGGAATCGAGCCGTTACCACCTGTCAGCCGCCTCATAGTCTGTGTGAGATGTAATGGTCGGGTCGATTCAGCCTCACAGAGGCCCCCAGCCAGAAGCTAAATATTTGAACTGGCCAGAAAAGTGAAAGGTCCCTTTCTAGAGAATTGAGCCTTGAAGGGTTGGTGTTAAGGCACAAGAAAGGTTGACTACCTCAGTTAGAGAATTGGAAGGAAGCTTTCAGTGATATGTTTTCCAGGGTCAGCAGATACTTATTAAGAAACATAATTTGCAGAAATTTAATTCAACAGGTGCTTGTTAAAGATTTACGATATGCAGGATCTGCCTATAGGAGTTAGAAGTTAATTTATTTGGTTGGTTTCCATGGGATTTGGAGCAGGAAGGCTCCCTGTTACGCCCAGGAGCAAATGCAGCTTTGTCAGTTTGGCATTTAAAGGCAGCCGGTCTTTGCTTGCCCATGGCCCTCCATGCCCTCTGGGGTCCAGCCAAGCTGACCTGGCTGTGTCTGGGTACCCGATTCTCCCCGCTGCCTTTGCTCAGCCTCTCCAACCTCACATACCTGGGATGCACGCCTCACTTCCACCTCTTTCCTTCAGGACTCAGCTCAAACCCCTCCTCCTACATAAAGCCATTGTTAACCCCAACAGCTGCTAATGCTTCCTTTCCACTTACCCAGTTTGTGTGTATTTTGCATCTGTGTACATGCCTTCCTTGGTGGAATGTAAGCTTCTTGAGGGCAGGGAATGTTTCATTTTTGTATCTCCAGCACCTAGCACACAATAGGTGTTTAATAAATGCTTTGTTTATTTATTTAGTTGTAACTCCATTATTTGAAGCCTAAAGTGACTTGAAGGTCAAGGAAGATAGAGTAGCAGGGCTTTAGTTGGAATTCAGTTCTTCCTAGTTGCAAATCTTTCACTCTTTTCCAATAAAGATGTAAAACGGTAATTTTCCCTGAGCATTTTAGTTACACTAGTTTTGCACAGGGAGCTGGTCTTTAAGCCAGAAAGACCAGGATTCAAATCTTGCACTGAAATACTTCACTGTGTGACCTAGGACAAGACATTCAACCTCTCAGTGTCATAATAGCTAACATTTATATAGCACTTACTCTGTGGCAGGCACTGTGCTAAGTGCTGAGCCTTATAACAACCCTGGAGGGGTGGGGGTGGGGGGATGGTTATCAACATTTTACAATTGAGAAAACTGAGGCGAATGGGATAAGTGATTTGCCCAGGGTCACACAGCCAGGAAGTGTCAGATGCTGGCTTGGAACTCGAGTCTTCATGTCTCCAGGCCCCCAGCTGCTCCTGGGCAACTCCAAGATGGCAAAGAAGGTGCCAGCTAGAATGGGTGGAGAGGATGGTCTCATCTAGTAATTACCTGTATCAATAAAATCAGATTCACTTCTTGACTCGGTCCTAATTTTTATGTGGAAATGAGATTATTTTTTAATTGAAATTTATTTTCAAAACATGCAAAGATTTTTTTCAACATTGACCTTTGAAAAACCTTGCATTCCAGTTTTCCCACCTCTTCCCCATCCCTTATATGGCATGTGATACATATGTTAAACATGATAAAATATGTTAAATCCAAGGTAGGCATATATATGTGTGTGTGTATATATATATATATATATATATATATATATATATATATACACACACACACACAATTGCTGCATAAGAAAAATCAGACAAAAAATTCAAACAACAAAAAGGGTGAAAATGCTACGTTGTGGTCCACCCTCTGTTCCCATAGCCCTCTCTGGGTGTAAATGGCTCTCTTCATCACAAGACCATTGGAACTCAGGAGAGAGCCACATCCATCAGAAATGGTCATCTTTTAATCTTGCTATTGCTGTGTATAATGTTCTGCTTCTATTCACTTCACTCAGCATCAGTTCATGTACGTCTCTCCAGGCCTCTCTGAAATCATCCTCTTGATCTTTTCTTATAGAACAATAATATTCCGTAACATTCATATACCAGAACTTATCCAGCTTTTTTCCAACTGACTCAGTTTCTAGTTTCTTGGAAGTGGGATAATGAAAAGGGAGCTCTGTGACCATCTAGTCCAACACATAACACAAAATATTGCTGTATTCTGGAGAAGTGAAGCATTTTGAAGGAGAGCCTCTCGAGATTGTCTAATCCACTCTTGGACTTCATTGGGAACTTCTGACATCAAGCTTGAATTAGTCCCTCAACATTTTTGTACCCTTTGCCACTGGTTTTGCCTCCTGGAAACATACAGGAAAAATTCTAAGGCCTCTTCATGAAAATTCTTTGAAGCCTTGAAAATAGCTATCCTGTCTACCCCATTCCCCCCAGGCTTCTCCAAATTAACCCCAGTTCAGTCAGTCCTGATAATATAGATTTAAGGCTTTCCCTGTAGAGGGCTGAAACTATTGAGTCGATGCACTGAGGTCAGGACTGCTGAACACTTGAGGCTAATTACCAATTGGACAATATGGGCATATGCTTGGAAAATGGTCCTTTCCACTCTCTGTGCTGGCTCAATGATTAGTGTATATAGAGAATTGTAGGAGAGACTAGGGAGTGGAATAAGATTAGCCAGGGTCACTCTTTGGCAGTAGATGAGGGAGAAGGCAGTGGTGAAAATTCTTCCATCCTGTTCAATCCTGCGTCTGGGACCAAGAATAAAGACTAAGGACTTTTGTTTATCCTGACTCCAGCTGATTCTGAGGTATCTGGGGTGCTAGTGCGGCAGTCACACTTCCCTGTCCTGGTTCTGGACATTGAAACAAATTAGCTGTTATCCATCTATGGTGCCCAGAATTGAACACAGCACTCCAAATGAGGCCTGAGGAAGCAGTTGTTCCTAGAATTATGTCTAACCTAACATAGCCCAAGATGGCATTAGGTTTTGGCCACTATTTTACACCGCTTGCTCCGACAGAGCTTACAAGACACTCATCCCCAGATTGTTTTCCAGAATTTTTTTTTTTTGCATATAAGTACAATACAAACTTTACATTTATCCCTATTAAATTTTAGAATGAGCCCAGTGCTGTAAGCACAAATCTTCATCATAAGTATGGTCTGAGAGTCTTCAAGACCTTATTAAGGGTCCATAAGGTCAAAATTATTTTTGTAGCAATACCAAAATATTATTTGTCTATTAAAATATTCCTTCCTTTTCCAAACTACATATCTATGTGAGGCTGCATTTTCTTTTGTTTTACCAAAATATGAGAATCTAGCTACCTATTAAGCTAAAATAGGTTTAAAAGGTATTTGTAAAAAAAAAAAAAAGCAATACCACTCACTAAATTTTTTGTTTTGTAACAATTATTTTCATTAAAATTTGTTACTATAAGTTTATTTAAAAATTTTAATTTTTATCAGTTTTAATTTCTAATATAGAAGCAAGGTAGTTTAGTGGAGCATGGAATTAAGAAACCTCCTCTTCCTGAATTCAAATCTGACCTCAGATACTTACTAGCTATATAAACCTGGGAAAGTCACTTAATCCTGTTTATCTCAATTTCCTCAACTGAGCTGGGGAAGGAAATGGCAAATCATTCAAGTATCTTTGCCAAGAAAATCCCCAAAATGGGATCATGGAGAGTGACTGAAAAGACTGAATAACAACTAGAGATATAATCCATACAACCAAAAGTTCTTTGAGATCCTTAATTTTTAAGTGCATAAATAGTTCTGGAGACCAAAAAAAAAAAAAATGGAAACCACTGATCTTCCTTGTAAAGCTCCTTGAATCCTATCACCCACTGTATCACTCCACTTTGGATCATCCACAGATTTGATAAGCATTCCATCTCTGTATATGTCAAAGTCATTAGTAAAAATATCAAATCAGGTGGACTTCACATAGATCCTTTGGGTACTCCACTGGAGATCTCAAAAAGCAACAAAAGATCAAATTTTTCATCCCCCTTCTTATTAAATAGGGTATAGATTTAGTTGTATTTATTCTTTGCTACTTAGCACTAATGGGTTTTCTATCCATATCCAAAAGAAAATAGATTGAAGTGATTAGTTTCTATGTATGTAGGCCATCAGCTCTTTCATGGAGCCCATTTGGGTGCATATTACTTTTAAAATGAACTTTTGATCAGCCTCTGATGTCCTTATGACATTGCTGCCACTTGCTGCAGGTCCTTATCATCTCAAGTCTGGACTGTTGCAATAGCCCTGCCTTAATTCGATCCTTTCCCTAATCTGTTCTCCTGTTGACAAACTAATCTTTCTAAAGCAAGGGTCTGAATATGTCCTTCCCCTATTCAATAAACTTCATTAGTTCCCTATTCAGAGGAACTATATAAATCAATATAAAACTCTAGTTTTGGCTTTTAAAGCCCCTCATAACATTTCCCTTTTCTTACCTTATTCTTATCTTATTTGCTTCCTCATATTCTGTGATCCATTTGATACTGGCCTATTTTTTTGTTCCTCATATAAGATATTCTATTTCCTAATTCTGTGTATTTAATTTTTTAAATCTTATTTCATTTTAATAGCTTTATTTTTTTTCCAAATATATGCAAAGGTAGTTTTCAATATTCACTTACGCAAAACCTTATGTTCCAAAATTGGTAGATTGATTTTCTATCTACCTTTCTTCCTTTCCTCTTCCCTGGACAGCAAGCAATTCAATATAGGTTAAACATGTGCAATTCTTCTGAATATATTTTCCATATTCATCATGTTATGCTAGACAAATCAGATCAGAAGAAAAAAAACCCACAAGCAAAAAACAAAAAAATACTATACTTTGATCACATCCAATCTCCATAATTTTCTCTGGATGCAGTTGGTTCTTTTCATTATAAGTCAATTGGAATTGCCTTGAATCACCTCATTGAAAAAAGCTAAGTTCGTCACAGTTGATCATCATATAATCATCTTGTTGCTGTGTACAGTGTTCTCTTGGTTCTGCTCAATTCTGTGCATTTTTCTGACTGTTCCTCATGCTTGGAATTCTCTTCCCCATCACCACCTCCTAGATTCCTTTAGGCTCAATTAAAATGCTATCTACCAAAAGTTTTTCATTATGCCCCTTAAAACTAGTGCCTTCCTTCTGTTGATAATCCTCAATTTATCCTCTCTGTATCTTGTTTGTACACAAGTTATATGTTGTCTCTCCCATTATATTGTGAGTTCCATGAGAGTATGGGCTATTTTTTTTTAACCTTTCTTTGTATTGCTAACCCTTAGCATCGTGCCTGGCTCATAATAGATACTTAATGCTTTCTGTCTTGAATTGATTTATTTAAGGGAATTGGCTAGTTTGACTGTACTATAGAGTGTAATGTGGGAATTTTCAAAATTGTTGAATTTGCAAGAAAAACCACTGAGGCAGAGCTCTGAGCCAATGTATTTTATTTTGATTTATTTTTTAATTAAAGCTTTTTATTTTCAAAACATATGCATAGATAATTTTTCAACATTAACCTTTGCTGTGATGACCACATTAGCACCCTGGATACCTTAGAATCAGCCAGAGTCAGGATAAGCAAAAATCCTTAGTCTTTATTCTTGGTCTTCAGAGGCAGGATTGAATTGGATGGAAGCAGAATCTCCATGACCTTCCTTCTCTCTCATCTACGCCAAAGTGACCCTGGCTAGTCTTACTCCACCGCCCAGTCCCTCCTACATTTCTCCATATACACCAATCATTGAGCCAGCACAGGATAGTGGGAAGGGCTGTTTTCCAAGCATATGCCCATGGAGTATTGCCCAATCGGTAATTAGCTTCAAGTGCTCGGCTGTTCTGACCTCAGTGCATCGATTCAAGACTTTCAGCTTTTTACATCTCCCGCTTTCTTTTGTTTTAGAACATAGGTGATCACACTCCCCTTGACTTCTCAGGAAGGGAGGTGAAAGCACTACAAAGGAGATGATCACGCCCTCCCTGACTTCTCAGGAAGGGAGATGAAAAGCACCAAAGGGAAGTGGGGATTGCTAGCGGGTTTCTGGGCTGAAGGGTCTTATTAGAAACAGGTATGCACAAACCCATCAGCATGGGAGGTATTACACAAGCACACAGCAATAACGCAGAGGCTATTAGTGATGACTCTCCTCATAGTGCAGGCTCAGTGTGGTGTAACAAACATGAATCGTACATGCAAGTAGTGATATAACAAACAATATGAATCGACATGGTGTTGTAAAAGATTTCCAGAAGTCCTAGAAGGAGGGTATGTAAACAACAGTCACACATATGCCTTCTTCAGCAGCCAAGAGATAGTCCAAAACCAATGTATTGTCCATTGCTTCACGTGTGAGGGAATCCAATGATCTCCGCAAGTTTTTGAAGTCCTGCAACAGTCTTTTCATGTGTTAGGGAATCCAATGATTCCAGCAGATTTTGAAGTCTTACAACAGTCTTATCATTTCTCAGAAAATCCAATGATTCCTGAGGGTTTTCAAGTCCTACAACAATCTTATCATGTCTCAGAGAATCCAATGATTCCTGAGGATGTTGAAGTCCAACAATTTTTGATGTCCATGAGTCAAACACCATAACTGCCACACTCTTTCGGGTGGTCACAGGCAGCAACAGAATCACCCGATGTTTCTTGGGTCTTCTCCTTTGTTTCAAGGGTCTGCTCCGTCTCTCTGCAATGGACAAGGTGAATACAGCTCATTGGCACCCATCTGATTCCTTCTCCACCTGTAGAGATACAAGCAAACCCTCTCCCCAAAGCAGTTAACCTACCTGGTCCCTTCCATTCACCACTTTCTGGGTCTCTCATCACCTGGCGATTATCTAAAGATAGTGGAGCTGCTCGCACTGGACACTGCTCTACCGGTGGGTTATAAAACCTGTCTGCCGGAGCCAGTGCATCTTTGTCAAAAATCAAGAAGTTAATAGTATAAAGAGCTAGATTTAGAAGTTCTCTAGGGTTACCTGTGGCTCCTCCTTTCTTTTGTTTTTGGAGGAGCGTCTTAATATCTCTGTTTCTCCTCTCTACTATTGCCTGTCCTTGAGGATTAAAAGGTATGCCAGTGGTGTGTAAAATCTTATACTGTGTACAAAAGTGTGCAAAATGTTTAGAAGTATAAGCAGGACCGTTGTCTGTTTTTATTGCTTGTGGCCCACCCATAAGTGCAAATGCTTGGATAAGGAACTCAGTGACACTTGGGCTGTCTCTTTTGGGTCTCAAACCACGAGGTTCTTCCCTGGAGGCAATGTAGGAGCGTGGAAAGGAAGGCAAGCCGTACAGGCTTTTACTATGCTCCTAGCTTCCTCTCTTGTTATTCCATATTGTAAACGTAAAGCTCGAGCAGCCTGATGATATTTAAAATGAGATTCTTGGGCTTCCTGAAATAAAGGAGTATTGGCCAACATGGTTAGAAGGCTATCTGCCTTTGAATTACCATCAAAAATGGGACCTGGAAGTCCACTATGAGAGTGGACATGCAAAATATAAATCTTGTCTGGATGCTTTCTTACTTGCTCTTGAAGTTCTTTAAAGAGCTGATATGTATTAGAGGCTACAAATTTTTTCTGGGCTGTGGCAATTCTTTGTACCACACCTACTGAATAGGCCGAATCAGATATTATATTTATATCTCCTGAATAATAAGTAAGAGCTAGAATGATTGCATACAGTTCATTCTGCTGAGTGAACTGAAAAGGAGTTCTGACTACTCTCTTTATAGTTAAGTCACGAGAGTATACAGCACAAATATTATGTTTGGATGCATCTGTAAAGATAGTTGGTCCTTTAAGAGGAACTTTAGAAACCTTTTCTTCAAGAATCCATCATCAGTTTGTTCATGTACACTTATTGTGTATCTAATTTATATTTTAATATATTTAACATCTACTGGTCATCTGCCATCTGGGGGAGGGGGTGGGGGGAAGGAGGGGAAAAATTGGAACAAGAGGTTTGGCAATTGTCAATGCTGTAAAGTTACCCATACATATAACCTGTAAATAAAAGGCTATTAAAATAAAAATAAATAAATAAATGGAATAAAATTAAATTAAAAAAAAAAAAAGAATCCATCATCAATTATGTAATAGTCTGATTATCTTTAATGGAGGTCCGTGTGTAAAATCTGGAGCCATGGCTAATAAAATTTGCCACTCTGGGATGGTTTTACAACAGACATTAATTTGTGCATTAGTATAAAAGGTATATATCTTGTCAGGTCTTATCCCAGATAATTGTACTGCTCGCTTAATGGCCTTTAATAAAATTCTAGCCACAAGCACCAGGTAAGGAGTAAGGCTTTGTTCTGATTGTGCCGGGAGGTTCACCCACTCTATCATACTGTCTCCTTGATGAAGGACTGCTGTGGGTGCCTCTTGTGTGGCAAAAACTGATATCTCCAAGGGTTTTTGAGTGACTCTTTCAACCACTTTGGATAAAACCAGTTCAACTTCTCTTAAAGCCTCTTGAGCTTCTTTTGTAAGCTGGCGTGGTGAGTTTAAAGGAGACACAGATTCCGGTCCAAGTTCTGCTGTGTGACCTTGTCAAGTTGCTTCTTATTCTGACCTTCAGTTTTTTTCATTTCCAAAATATGGGGTTTGGACAGAATTCTGGAGAAAGATTTTTCATATTGTATAGGGGCATTATTACTCACAAGAATCCTTCACCATGGGCCTCCAAATTGCTTTTCCTAAAGCCTTACCTCATATGGGTTAGGCTTGTTTTTCCTTAAAAGGCATTGAAACTATCCTTGAGACTTGTTTGGTTAACAGTAACCTAAGCAGAAAAGTTTTTGACTTCTGAGTATTGATGACTAATAACAAGACTAAATCAAGACTTTATCCTCAATGAACATCTGTTCTCTGTTTTAAATGGTTTTGTCCTAAGTTAAGTAAACCTTTTGTGAAATAAACTATATTTTCTTAGATAAACTATGAGTACTCATTTTAACCTCAAACCTAGGGTACCGTCCCAGACAGAGACCAGCCTGTTCTTCTATAGTTGGTCAGTCAATAAACATTAAATGCCTACTATGAGCTAGACACATCATTATATCATCAAGATCATTATTACAGCAATGGAAATCTCAAAGAGCATAGTATAATTGATGTGGCTAATGGAGAGTACCAAATGTTGGGATTTGGTCATGTGAAGAATTCACAATGGCCATTCTCTTTGGCTAAAGGTAGAAACAGAGGTTACAGACAAAATGAAGGGATACAATAGACACCAGGACTGGTAAATATGAAATGGAGCTGGGAAAGGACAGAGCAAGGAAAGTGGCTTTAATAAATAATAAATAATTTATCAAATAAATAAATATTTTAATAAATAATTAAAATAATTGTTTAATAACTAATTTATTTACTTAACAAATAAATATTTTAATAATTAAAGTAATTATTTACTACATAATTTATAATAATAAATAAAATTATTTTACTAAATAAAATAATTTATTATTTAATAAATAATACGAAAAGACAAAGTCCCTAATGGACTTTTACTAATTACTCAGGAGAAAGAGAACATCCCATGAGATTGGGATATACCCTTAGCTGGTAGGCTAAATCCTAAAAGGGATTTAGCATCCTAAAAGAGCTAGTTAGCTATAAGGAGAAAGACATCATAAGTCATTGTGTGTGTGTATGTGTTTGGGGAGGGTTTGAGAGGAGAGACACTATGACATAGAGTGTCATGGTGGACTGATCCAAAGAGTTCTGCAAAGCTGACATGAGCCATGGACAGATCTTAGAGGGAAAATTTAACCTCAGGAACTTGACTAGAATTTCTGACAGGACATAGCTGGGCTGCCCACAACCTCCATAGAGCATGGGTCCACCGAAACTAAACTGATGTCTATCAGAGTCTTTCCCCTGTCTGCCCCAGGGAACAATTCCATCAACACTCTAATTTTTCTCTGTCAACTGCATCCAGCCATCTGGGCCCTCATCCCAATGGGGAAAATGACCAATTTGGGAGTCAGAAGACTTGAGTTTGAATCTTGATTCTACCACTTACTATTTATATATAACTATATATACTACTTACCACTTACTATCAATATGCCAATTAGTCTCCCTTGAATTCAGTTTCCTTACCTTAAAAATAAAGCAAACTGTTAAAATTCCTTGTGGGTCTAATAATTTTGTGACTTTTAAAGTCTTACTCTAGAATAAACCTAGTTAGGCTCTTCCAACAGGTAAACAGGAATTAAAGAAGAGGAAGATTAATGTTAATGATAAAAACATTTTACCTGTGTTTGTCAATTTCATATATCTTTAATTTATACTAAAACTTAGACTACAAATGTAAACCTTTTTCATATATTTAAGTGATTTAGTCCCTCCTGGACTCAAAAGGCTATGGCTGGATAGTTAGGTAGAATTTAACAATAGTTAAAAGCTCTGACATTTAATACTTCTCAAAGGTTGCTTGTATGTTTTTAAATGCTTTAATGAGTTTCCCTACCCCCACTCTTTTCTTCAGATCTTTCTCACTCGCTTGAATTTATTATAAACCCAGTATTCTGGGTTGTTAAATCCCTGGAGAGTTTGTGTTTGATATTGGAATGAACTAAAATACCCATAGGCAATTCAACAGTTAATGAAACTGTTGTTACTTAGCTTTGGCAGAGAAGGAATCAAGGACCCCACAGACTGATTTAGCTGAGGGAAGATCCCTTGCCTCTGAGCTGCCCATGATGGTCCGCCAGCCCAGCATTAGAGAGTGTCTGGAGTTCCTTGTGAATGGTTCGCACTCAGACATCAATAATCCACATCAACTGAATGAATGAATCATTATTCGTCTCCTAAACCAATTAAATCTTAAAGAGGGTTTAAATACCATTTAAGGAAAAACTAGCCTAATTTACATGGAGGGGAGGGAGTAGTTAGGAGATTGTTCCTATTTATATCCATATATGGAAATTCATAACGTATACCATGCATTTTTTTTTTTTTTTTTGCTTAAGGAAAAACAATAAAAGGACACACTTTTTTTAGTTACCCTAATGCAAATAAATTAAATAATAGAAAACACTGCAAGTAGAGTTTAGTTCGTTAATCCCTTCCTTCTCCCCCTACTTCCCTCCTTTTTCATCAGATAAGCGTTACAAATGTCAATTATTCCCTGCCTCTTTATCTTCATTATTTTGTTTCCCTAAAAAAAAAAAAAAAATCAGTCTGATGTAATACACTTTTGTTCCCGATGTCATAAAACTCCACAGTGAACCATTAATGCAAACATTGGGTTTATCTGAATATATTTTCAATATGTCCTTTAACAAAATCTATTTCTGTGATAGTGAATATTGAAAACCATATGGCCTTAGGAAATTAATTCTAGAGAATGATAGACATAGGAAAGCTTAAATAAAGGAGGCAGAGTGATTTCAGTCTAAGGGTCATTTGTCAGCCCCTCCATTCTGCTAGTATTTCTGCAGTCCCGTCTTGCTCATATGCTTCTGGTGTAACCAGGTAAGTAGGAAAACTGACATGGGGTGCCTCCTGGGAAGAAGTGGATAAAAGAATACAACAGAGTTGCTACAGTGACCCAGGCTCCTAGTGCAGGAGATAGAGTGGATTCTCAAAGAAATTTATTCTATACTTACCACCAGCAAGGCATTGTGCCAAGTGCTAAATATACAATTAAAAAAAAAACAAGATAGTCTCTGCTCTTAAGGAACTCACAATTTTATGAAGGTAGTTTGGAAGGGGGTGTTGTGATAGCCCTGATCTATTAGGGTTCCTCTTATCTCCACCTTGAGTTAATTTTTTCCTAAAAAGCAGGGACTTGATTGGCACAGAGGGGAGAGCAAAGTTTAAGTTGTGCCTCTGTTGATGAAGTTTCCTGATACCCTCTAGACATATTAGTGACATATATAACTCACTGTGGGGTCAAATCTTAGATGTTCCCAGGTAAAGGGAATTGCCAGCCATACTCAGCTCTGCAGCCCCAATGCATTTCCATGTGGCTAAAACGTGGGGCTACCCCATCTGAGCTAAGTGCTTGACCGAATTTCTTTTCTACATTAGGACCCAGCAAACCTCCTTTTATTAATTGCTGATTGACCTGGGAGTAGGTAATTTTGTTCTAATCCCAGACCTGAAATAACAGGACCAGAGTCAAGCTTGCCCCTAATTGGTATTTTAGTGTGAGAAATCACAGGAATTGTGATCTGATGACTCCTGATGGACATAGCTTTGGGTGGATTCAGAGGCAAATTTAAGGCAGATTCAGAGAGGCAAAAAAGATGGTGCTGGAGATGGGGAGGCTGCACCTGGAAGGATATGGTGGGACTACAAGGAAGGGTGGAGTGGAAACGAGTTTTGATCCAGGTGCAAAATCATGCTCATTATTCTTCCTTGTTTGAAGGCTTCTTCCCCAGGCAGAGGGTTTATTATGTGCTTTGAAGTGACTATGGGAATCCGGTTTCTTTTCTCATCCCAAGGATTTGAGAGCAGACTTGTTCTTCTGGATTGGCCCTGGTCTTGCTTGCCTTTACTTTGTGGGGTCCCCTGGACAAGGAATGACCTAGGGGAGGCTGAACTCTTCCCTTGCCCGTTCCTGCTCTCAGAAGTGATCCAGTTAAGGCTCCTAAGCTCAGACCAATTCTTAAATGCATCTAAGCCAAAAAGGAAGGTAGGGGTGGAGATTTTAAAAGTATGTACAACGTGACTGTTATTGTCACAACAGTATCAACACTTTAAAAAGCAGTAATAATTCAACAAGTTTTTATTAAGTGCCTTCTGTGTGTACTAGAATCTGGAAATACAAAGGCAAAAAAGTCCCTGTCCTCAAGGGGCTCACATTCTACTGGACTATTGCTGCTGTTGTTTTCCTTTGTTCTTGATGATCATGCAATGACTTGTGAGTGAAATGGATTTAAGTGAGGGAGGTCTGTGCAATATCACCAGCTGCACTTTCCCCTCCAGAGCCATGTGGGTCCAGTGGCCAGATGTAGATCAGGACAACTGAAGATCTCCCTGTTCTATAAAGAATGAAAAGGGAAAGGGAAAGGGAGAAATAGTATTTATGGCATTATAGGATGTCTAGAAGGGATGAGAATTATGGTTTGGGGCAAGCTAGATACTAGTTACTAGAGTTTGCAATCAAACATTTATTAAGTAATATGTACAATTTTATAATGCTATATATTGGATTACTTGCCTCTAGGGGAGGGGGTGGAGGGAAATAAGGGAAAATTTGGAACACAAGGTTTTGCAAGGGTCAATGTCAAAAAAAATCTATGCATATGTTTTGGAAATAAAAAAACTTTAATAAAATCAAATAAAACAATTTGTTATGCTAGACAATGAGAAGGGTAGATAAAAAGGAAAATAAGACATGGTCGTTATGAAACTTATTATGTAGAAATTAAGTTTTTCATTACTCAATAAGAAAGTAATATACAGGAAAAGCAGATTTCTCTCCTATCTTTGCTGTCCTGTTGAGTCAAAATTAGATGGTTTTATTGGCATAACACTGACTCATATGCTTCTCTACAGTAATAAGGACCAAGAGCTGCCAATCAGATGCTCATGTGTAGAACTCTGGACCTCTCTCCAACCAAGTGCAAGGACACTTTGGAAGCAGTAACTCAATTCTTTCAGGTTAGCTCTATCCCTTAGTCCCACTCATTTCTTGGTGGCAACTTTTGTCCTCCTTAGTCTAAAAAATTTGGTGTAGATTTATTTATCTAGACTCTTGACTGCCCTAATTCCTACATCAGGAAAACTGTCCTCTTTAGCATCTTTGATGCATTTAAATTAAAAACTTTAAAAGGTTCACTATTTTACCAAAATTTTTCCCTCCAAAGTTATGTTCTTGGTTGCCATATTCAATGATCTTTTCTCTATCCTTATTCTCCTTGACCTTGCTGCAGCCTTTTGACAACATTAATGATCATTCTCTTTTCTAAATCTAGGTCTTTGGGACCTCTCTTTCCTCATGTTCTCCTCATGTCTCTGAAGGTTCTCTATCTCCTTTGCTGGAGCTCCTCCTTCAGATCATACTTTCCAACTATAAGTGTTTTTCAGGGGTCTATCCTGTGTTCTCTTCTCCCTCCTGTACCTCACATAGTGATATCATCATTTCCCATGGATTTAATGACCATCGATATGCTGAAGATTCTCAAATTTTATCTTTCATGTTCTAAACTCTCTGTTCTCCTTCAATCTCACAATCCAATCTCTGGCATTCCAATCCTTTTATAACCTAGCCCCTTATCTTTATGCATTTTATTCCAATACATATTCTTGGATCCTGTAGCACTGGTCTCCTAGTTGACAAGACATTCTCTCTCTCAGCTCAGACATTTTCTTTGGTTGTTTTTTATGCTCAGAATGCTCCTCCATTCTGATTATTGACCTCTCTGGCTTCCTACTAAAATCCTATCATGTTTTATTGGAAACCTCCCTACCTCCTCTTTGCCCCTGTTCATTATTTCCCATTTATCCCAAAGCCTGCTTTGAATATATTTGTTTGCATACTGTTTTTGGTTTCGGATATTCCTTCTATATTTTGAGGGACAACATATAGAATAACAGAAAGAGTTCTTAGAGTTTGAAGAAACTTGGTTTTGAACTCTCCCTCCAATACTTAGGAAACAGGAAACTGGCCAGTGAACCTAGTCTTTATGAGAATGTGTATAGTATCCAGCTGGTGGAATCTCTTATGTTCTTCAGAGCAGGTGTAGATGTTCTGTAACTTGTTTCGGTCCGTTAGCCATGTAATAGAGATTCTGACTTCTGGTAGGTAGCAAGTGTCTGAGGCCAGAATTGAACTCAGGAAGATGAGTCTTTTCCTGATTCCAGGATAGTTGTTCTATCCACTCCTCCACCTAGTTGCCCCTAAAATGGCTACTGAAGACATTTCTAAAGGTAGTTGATAATTAATTTTTTAAAAAAGGTAGCTGAAACACACGAGGTCAATGAGTATTTCTTGAATCCTGACTTTGGAAATCTTTTTCTCCCTTCAAGAAGACCTCACCAGATTCTTCTTAGATGGAACTCTATGATGGATGGGTAGCCAAGAGAGGCTCTGAGGTTCTGTGCTTCCAATGAATCCATGGTCAGCATTTTTCTCTGTTGCAAGGGGTCATGTTCCTTCAAATTGCCATCAGCCTTGGATGACTGTCTTTGTACATCCCGTGCTTTTCCCCCTGCCATCAGCTTCTGCTACTCTGGTGTTAAACACCTCTGAACCAGAATAATATGTAATTGAAAAATGTTTAACAAAATAAATAAAAACACAATCAAACATAGATAATATTAAGTTGTGGCTTTCCAGGTTAATATGTAAGTGGGTAGGGATCTTTAGGTATAGATTATTGTCTTTGTTTTAATTGGAGTTTGACACAGTTCCCCTGGAGGATTAGTCACTGGCCTTGAAGGTCTCCTAAGCCTTTCAAAGATCCCAATGTTGCTTCCTGAAGATTTCTGTGTCCTTTACCTAAAAAAGAACAAACAAAAGAAACAGAGATGACCACATGCTCATGGCTTGTGGCTGGGGAGCAAGAGGGAAAAGACACCCTTCACTACAAATTCAGAAATAACCTCGGGCCATAACATTTTAAGCACAATATTTTTCATTGATATGTGCATGGCACATATTCATATTCTCCACAGAATAAAATAAAACATTCTATGGATGAAAAGCTTTCAAGATTTTAGAGACCTTGCAAAAGAAATGCATATCAGGTGGGAATAGTCTGAGGTATGTGTCATACCTATCACCTTGTCTGCCACCATAGATGTCCCAAAGATACTTGTAGTGAGTCTATAGAAGATGAGCTTTCATTCAACTCTTCTTACTCAATCACAAAAAGCAGTTATTTTATGTATAATAGTCCTCAGAATCCCAACTGTACAAAAAAATAGAAAAATAGTGACCTTATCCTTGCTATTTGAATCCTATCAGAAATGAAGACAACAAAGATGATTTTTAATAATGCTGATAAAAACTGCTCATATTTACACAATGGCTTAAGCTTTACAAGGACCTTTCTTCCTTGTGAAATGGGTAATGTAAACTATTTTTTATTTCCTTTTTATAGATAAAGAAATGGAAGCTATTTCTATTTCTATAATATCTTTTACTTTTGACCCCTTCTCCCTACTGACACAGCCCTCACCATTTACCATTTAGATTATTGTAACAACCTTTTGGTTACTCTACCTGCCTCAAATTCCTCCTACACAGTGCTACCAAGATTTTCTTTAAATGTAGATCTGACCTTATCACTCCTCCTCAACAATCCCCAGTGACTCCCTTTTAACTTTGGGCTAAACATAGATTCCTCATTCAGCTTTTAAAGTCCTACACAACCTGTCTTCCACCCATATTTCTAGATTCACTAAATCACTTGTCCCCAGAAATATGTGATTCAGCCAGATTGGTCTTCTCTCTGTTTCTGACCTCCATTTCCTATCTTTAGGATTTGGCTCTGGCCATCCCCATTCTCTCATGGATTTCCTGCTCCCCTCTACCTCATAGAAAGATAGGTCAAATACCATCTTCAATACCTTTTCTGATCCCCTAAATTGGTAGTGTTCTCTCTCCCAAACTACCTGGTTTAACCAGGCTTTGGGTGTGCCCAGATCACCTAACTTGGAGCACCCACATGAGAGAGACCAAGGATCATCTTCTGGAAAAAGATATTCTACATTCTTCCTTGTAGAACCTATAGGGAGCATGTTCTCATCCATAAGGTAGAGTACTTAGGAATGTTTTTTTCATGGAAGTTGGTCCCTGATCTCTTGTAGATGAGTACCTTCAAATTACGTGATCTGGGTTACATGCAAGACCTCGTTACTCTTATATTTAACAACTTTTTATTTATTTGTTTATAGTTATTATAATCTTTATATATTATATATTTATAGTTGTATTTTTAATTATATAATACACATATAATTATGTATTATGCCTGTATCTAAATATATATGTAATATATCATTAAGTATTTCCTTATATTTATATATTATATAAAATACTTTACATATGTTATGTCTTACTTATATATCACATTGTACACTAGAACTCTATAGTCACACGTAATAAATGTACTTATATAACACACATGTAATTATGTATCACATGTGTACTACAGATCACATGTGTAATATGTCATATAGTATATCTAGGATTATAGGCTACATGTAATTATACACTACACATTTAATGATGTAGTATATTTGTACTATATAAATACACATGTAATATATCCTTATAGTTATGTTATATATTACACATGTTACAATGTACCATGTCATATATTATAGCTTTATAATTATATATTACACACATGATTGTATAACACATGTCATTATGTATTACATATGTGCTCCATTAGCACACATGTAATGTGTCATATAGTATATCTTTAGGATTATAGGCTATACATGTAATTATGCAGTACACATTCAATTAGGTAGTATATCTGTACTATATAAATATACATGTAATATGTATCATTTATTATATCCTTATGGTTATATATTACACATATTCTATATATTACATATGTACCATGTGTGATATATTATAGCTTTATAGTTATATGTTATACATGTAACCACACAACACACATGTAAATATGTATTACATGTTTACTACACGAACACACAATATGTCACATAATATATCTTTAGGATTATAGATTATACATGTAAGTATACAGTACACATTTAATTATATAGTATGTCTGTACTATATAAATACATATGTAATATGTGTCATATATCCTTATAGTTGTGGAACATATGTAATAGAATATAGATGTTACATATATACCATATGTTATACGTTATGGCATTATAGTTATATGTTACGTGTGTTACATGTAATTATCACATTTAATTATGTGTGACATGTACTACATGAGCACATATTCAATATGTCATATAATTTATCTTTAGGATTATAGAGTATACATATAATTATACAATACACATTTAATTATGTAGTATGTCTGCACTATATAAATACATATATAATATATTATATCTTTATAGGTATATATTATATAAAATGTATTATATATTGCATGTGTTCTATATATTACATATGTAACATATATTATATATTTATGATTAATATTATATTATATATGCTCCATATTACACATATACCATGTTATATATTTTTAATATATCTTTATAGTTATATATTACATTTATAAACAGTACATATTTAATTATCTACTACATGTGTATTACAAAAGTACACATATATGTCATATATTACCTCTTTATAATTATATATTATATAAAATATTCTGTATGTGTTCTATGTTTACATATATAATATCTGTTATATATTATATCATTATAGTTTTACATTATAAAATATTGTATATTATATACAATGCATTATATATTATAGTTATGTATTAAATCTTTGTGTATCATATGTTATATGGTATATACAATGCTATACATGTTATAGATATTATCTCATAGTTGCTATATATCATTTTTGTTATATATCATTACATTATATTTATACAATATAATATACAATGTAATGTTACATATTATAACTTTATAGTTATTCTGCATGTGTCTTTTATGTGTTCTTATTGCTTCCCTCATTCATATATTAACTCCTTACAAGTAAGGACCATTTCATTGATTATTTTTGTAGCCCCAACACCCAGCACAGACTGGTTTGAGGGGAGTGTTTTATAAAGGCTTGTTGATTAATTCTTTGAGAGGCTGGGTGCCCAAGTCATTAATAATAGACATAGAGAATAATTTCAGCAGAGAATGGAATCCAAGACTTCTGACCCCAGGACTAGTGATTTTTCTCCTTTACTAAAGGAAAGTAGCATTGAGTTAGCCAGCAGAGAGCACTCTGGATACAAAACTTTTACCTTTTCTAAACTTTGTCCTCATTTCCAGGAATTAGAAAAGCCTTTGCTTAGCTTAGCGTAAGCTCTTTTGGCTCAGAAATTGCTCCAAAGAGGCTAGGATCGAGTTCTTTGCTGGTGACTCTTTCAGACCATTCTGCTTGTAAAAATCTGTGGTGATGAGTTTCATGGCAATAGCTGAATGAGTCAGAACCTAAATCAGTGATTTCCTTTGAATTTTGACCAAGAAATTCTATGCTCTTTCCTCCTTTAGCGACTGAGAATCCTTCTGACTCAGCCATTCACAAAGGCTGCATCACCAGTAAAATATTCAGCTGCTCCTTGCTTCCCTTCCCACTCCCACTTCCCAGCTGTCTACTCTTAGAGACTCTCTCTCTGATAATTACCTCTCCCATCTCATTTGTACAACATGACTTTTTTCATATCTGCCCTTCCCTCAAAGGATTGTTGGGAGGTTTAAGTTAGATGATACAAGTGAAGATACTTTGTAAACTCTGCTTCAAAAAATGGACACTGCTCTGGATCTGTGTGAGTTCAAATCAGACACTTAGTAGCTATGTGACTTTGGGTAAATCTCTTAATTTCTCATCAATACATACATGTATGTGCATGTGTGTCATCAGAGTCCTGTTCCTTCTTGATGAATTAGTATTAGTCTGGAATACCTGACCTTCAGGAGAGTCAGTTTGTTTCCTATAACAAATATAATGTATTATTATTGTTGAAAATGTGCTGCTTTTAAGACTAACTTTTCCTAAGAAGATTTTAAATATGCTTATTTTTGAGGCAGTGATGCGCATAGTGGTTAGAGAGCAAGTGTAAGAGCTAGGAAAATTTGGGGTCAAGTCCCACTTCTGAAAAATACTTATTATGATGTCCTCTACAGATTATTTCATCTCTCATGGCTCAGTGTGGGATTTAGTCCATGGACAGATTTCATGGGATCTGTAAATTTGGATGGAAAAAACAATCTTTATTTTCTCTAACCGAAATTTATCATTTCCTTCAATTATTAATTAAAGAACAATATTCTGAAAAGTGGTATATCTGTAGGCGTCACCTGACTGCCAAAGGGCTCCATGACACAAAAAAGGTTGGGAACTCTTTCTCTAGGAATGTAAGTTGAAGGGAAGGTAGCAGTCTCCAATGTTAGAGAGTTTCCTCTTCAGGGAGTTTACCATCTATGAAATTCTAGGTCCAGTCTAAACCTATCCTCTGCTTTACAAAATGTTTAGTAGCAACAAGGTTTTTAGAGAATCATTTCATCATAAAGATGAAAAAGCTGATTGAATTCCAAAAGGAAAAGGCATTCTGCTCAAGGTCACATGGTTATTTACTTGGTTCTTTACAAAGTTTGGCAATTTTAGGTTTGAATAGACTTTGTCCTTCCAAGTTTCCAAATCCATCATCTTTGTAACATCAGATGCTACTATGTATATAGTAGGCACCAAATTCATATTTGTTGAATTGAATGGTGATTTGTAAGTTCCTTTAGAATAAGGATAGTATTTTTATCTATCTTTATATTCTGTCCTCCTTGTAGCATCTAGATAGTCCAATATAAGTG
The DNA here is from genome assembly GCF_902635505.1 of Sarcophilus harrisii. Classification (NCBI taxonomy): domain Eukaryota; kingdom Metazoa; phylum Chordata; class Mammalia; order Dasyuromorphia; family Dasyuridae; genus Sarcophilus; species Sarcophilus harrisii. The sequence continues at coordinate 75,209,098 of NC_045430.1, forward strand.
TTTTATACCCAGTATGCATTTAATAAATAATTTGGCTATTCTAGACCCTGTTCCAGCTCCCTCTCCATAGCTTTTTATTTTTTAGAAGTTAAAATTTAAACTGTTACAATCACAACTTATAGCAAAACCCATCACCCTCACTTGGGGTCCTCAGACCAAAACATCTTTTCTGCTCATCAATCCCTTCTCCGTGTTATTCTCCTCCATTAGAATGTAAAATTCCTGAAGGCAGGGACTATTTATTTCACTTTTTTATTTGTAACTCCAGTGTCCAATTGCAATGCCTGATACATAATGAAACCATCAATTAACACACAAACATTTATTAAGTGCTTACTATGTGCCAGGGCCTATTGGGTGTTAGGGATTCAAGTACAAAGAATGAAAAATGCCTTATCTAAAAGAGCTTTAAAATTTCTTTTTTTATCCACTGTCATTCATTCAATCATGGATTAAGAACTAGGAGGGATCCCAGAGATCTTCACTAAGTTTTTCTCCCTTCCCCATTATCCCCATCCCCATATCATATATCACCTCTACACAAGAACTAATCAAGAATCAGAAGTCTAGGACTTGGAGAGCATCAGCAATGTTTTTGTCTTGAGGCTTTCTGGTCTCACTGGTTCCGAAAGAATGACAAAATTTGTTTTGCCCTTAGGAGTAAGAGAAGATTTTGACCTTGAGGATAGTGGAAAATGGTGAGGATGAGGGAACTTAGCAGGCTGAACTTTTCTAGCATGAATTGAGCTCCAGGCTTAGTGGAAGTGGATCCCATAACCAGGGATGAGGAGGAACCCTGAGATTTGGGGATAGTGTGATACAGAGAAAAGGCAATCTCATCTGTGAGCATCCATTAGGCATAAAGGAACAATGTGGGGAAGAGTAGCTTGAAGTTTCCCCTACAGGATACTGGAGAGGGACAGAGAGAAAGAAAGAGACAGACACAAAGAGAGGCAGAGAAAGAGACACACGGAGACACACACACAGAGAAAGAAACAGAGAGACATCGAGAGAGAAAGCAGATAGAGATAGAGAGAGGGAGAGAGGGAAAGAGAGAGGGAGAAAAGAGAGGGAGGGAGGGAGGGAAGGAGAGAAGAAAAGGAAGGAGGGAGAAAGAAGGAATGAAGAGGGAGGGAGAGAGATGTAGGGAGAGACAAAGGGAGAAAGAAGAAGGGAAATAGAGGGAGAAAGAGGGAGGGAGGGAAGGAGGAAGAGAGAGAGAGGGAAGGAGGAGGAGGAGGAAGAAGAGGAGGAGGAAAAGGAAAAGGAGGAGGAGGAGGAAGAAAAGGTGGAGGAGGAGGAGGAGAAGGAGGAGTAGGAGGAGGAGAAAGAGAGAGACAGAGACACAGACACAGACAGGAAGAGGAAATTAAAATACTTAGTAAATCAAGTTAGTAGCCAGAGGAATGATTGAACAAGCCAAGTGGTAATAATTTTTTTTTCCACATTGGACTTAAAAAAGCACCTAGTGAAAAGGAGTTGGTAATTTGCTGGGAAAAGCAAGCCATGCTCTAGAAAGAAGTGAGCTCTTAGAAGAGCTTTATCTATGTGAAGGGAAGGAGTCTAGTTTCTCCCAGCACATATGAAGATAGATCTATCAAGCTACAGACCTAATTTGCCATCGCCATGTGGTGGCTTATATATCCCAACACGTTAAGAACCCTTATTGTTAACCATCTGAACATTCACTCATGCATTTATTATGGGAGGGAATTAGAAACCAAAGGGTGAGAAAAGCTGACTCACTTAAAAACTATGAAGCCATCTGGGAATTGATGGTCAGACAGATGTGAATTAAGATTTCAAAGATTTGGTCAATTGCTTCTCACATGCGCCATTGATGGCCCATATAGATGCAAGCAAGCCTTTTCTATAGCTTACACATATGGTAATCTGGAGGGTCTGGGAGAAACCCTGTACCAAGAGATTTATGGTGATCAAAAACCTACTAAATTTGCCAGTCAAGGACTTAGTGAAAATGTGACTTACTACATTACTTATAAACTTGGAAGCACTTGACTTTGAAGTTTGGCTGACACTGGAAAGTTCAGAGATTATGTCTATGAAGAGAAATTGTGTGAACTGTAGCATTCTACTGATTTATAGTTTGATCGGTGCCAAGATGAATGCCTCTTGCAAGAGATAGATAGCACTACGAGTCAGCTCTGAATTCAGCAAATGCTACCTGTTGGGTAAGATGAATGTGAAGGTAGATGCTGTTTTCTCAAAATCAAGTAACCACGGAAGCTATTGGAGTACCTAAGGAAGAAGGGACAATGAAGGAGCTTGATTATAACAAGCAAATGGAAGTGTAGTCAATTGGTTTGAGACTGACCAGAAAGCATGTCAGCTTAATTGAACCAATTCTTTTTTCCTTGGTTGTCACTGGAAAGAATAAATGGCTGATGAATGACCAAGATCTGTGGTACAAGCCATGGAGCAAATGATGCTAAAAGACACAAGTTCAAGTCAAGTAGGAGCTGAGCAGTGGAGTGTCATTCTGGACAGTCACCAAACCAATAAATGGCATCAGGAAGTACATGGTGCTACTCAATATATAGTGTTTTATGGCTTTGAAAGCTTTAAATAACTTCGGACATATGAATAAGATTTTTTTTGCCCAAGGTGGTGGGAAATATCATTAAGAAGTGAAGCTTTGTGGTGAAATAGATAAGAATACTAAGTCTGGAGTTAGAAAGACCTGTGTTTAGATCCAATCTATTTCCGAGCTATGGGATCTGGGGTAAATTACTTAATCTCTGTTTATGTCAGTTTCCTCAACTGCCCACATGGGGAGAATAATAATCTATCAATCAATAAAAATTTGTTAAAAGACTACCATGTACCAAGAACTATGAGGATACAAAGAAGGCAAAAGTCAGTCCCTGCCCTCAAGGAGCTTACAATCTAATGGAATACAATGTGCAAATAAATATATACAAGTAAATTAAATTCTGGATAAATAGGAAATAATGAACAGAGAGAAAATGCTTGGACAAGAGCCATGTTTCCTTCAATGATGACATGAATATAAGCATGAAAGATGATTTGGAGAGAAGAAAGATGACAGGAAAACCAGTTAGTAGATTACTAATGGATAACAGACCAGGTAAGGAGAGATTCTGACCTAGTGTAGTGGTAAAATTATCCAGGTGAGGATGAAGGAGTAGAGAGATATTTTTTAGTCATAGTCAGCAAGGAGAAGGGAGATGGCAAGTGGATAGAGTTTCTGGCCTGAAAACAGAAAGACTCATCTCCTTGAATTCAAATCCAGCCTCAGCTACTTATTAATTATGCGATCTGGGCAAGTAACTTAACCTTGTTTGTCTCAGTTTCCTAATCTGTAAAATGAACTGGAGAAGGAAATGGGAAGTCTGTGCCAAGAAAATTCAAAATGGGATTATGAAGAGTTGATCACGACTGAAATAATCGAACAACAGAATCTCTTGTCAAAAAGATGATAGATTAGAGATAAAGAATGAGATATACATTTTCAGGAATGGCTCGTGTCTTAATTTGTTTTGTATAACTATGCTCTGCTTGTTTTAATTCACTGGAGAATGAAATGACAAACTATTCCAGTTGCTTTACTAAGAAAGCTCCATGGACAATATTAGAGTGATACGCTCCACAGTCACAAAGACTGTACAGCTAGCAATATACTTTCTTACAAGGGAAAACTTTCATTTTCCTTTTTGAAAGGAGGCTAAGTTGGAGGAGATTGGAGAGATAGTGATAGTAGCACTTAAAAAGATTGAAAAAAGAAAAGAACATAATTTAAAATCATAAACAACAAGCAGTAGGAAGTTCAGAAGGGGCCACGAATAAGCAGAGCAATGTTGGAATTATCATATTAAATTAGAATTATCCTATGTAGTGGAACTTTTTCTTCCCCCATTATAAGTTCAATTTCATATGAGATGTACGTCTATGTTTTCCTTTGTATACTGAAGCAACTAAATGGCTTGGTAGATATAGTGTGGGCTTTGAAATCAGGAAAACCTGAGTTCAAAACTTAGCTCAGATACAGATTATCTATGTGATTGAACAAGTCTTAACCACACTCAGCTTCAGTTTTCTTTTCTATAAAGTGGGGATAATACTAGTATCCATTTCACTGTTAAAGTATTTTTTGCAAACCTTAAAGTATCATATAAAAGCTACTATTATCTACATGTTCATTTTTCATGTTTAGATTATAATAAAAAAAATTGAACTCAGCATGTAGGCTGGAGAGAACTGACTTAAATGCAGTTTCAGTTCAGGTAATTGAACAAAAGAGAAGGCAGGCTTGAAAATTAGTCAAAGGTTTAAAGGTTTCAGTGTCATTCTATGTTCACTTCTTTTTTCTGGGTGTTTTTTTTTTTTAATCTCTCCCATGGTTTTTCCCTTTTGCTTTTATTTTTCTTTCCCAACATGATTCATGGAGCAATGTGTATTAAAAATATATAAGGAAAGAAAGGAAAAAAAGGAAGGAAGGAAGAAAAAAGGAAGGAAGGAAGATGAAAAAGAAGGAAGGAAGGACAATAAAAAAACGAAGGAAGGAAGGAAGGAAATAGAAGAAAGAAAAAAAAGATTCAGGTTTGAGAAATGAGAGAAGCCTTAGACTTGTATGCTATGTAAAATTTTTATAACTATATAGCATGAATAAATTTTTTCAATCAAGAAAACAAAAACAACAACCAAAAAATGGTTTCAGTATTTAGAAACAAGCAAACCTATCTGGGTCTAAAAAACCATCTTTTGATAAAAATGGAAAATATGGAAAATACAGAATAGGATAAAGATGGGAAAAGTAAAAGGTGATTTTTTTCTGAATATGCACAAGTTAATTTATGACATTTAAACCCAACAACTCATTATTTATGTTGACTAATGGTTGGCTATTTGTGGGATTTTTGGATTGGCTTCATTCTTCTTAGGAACAATATGCCTACAGAAGATATTTTTGTTCTGTTTCAAGTGACAAGCTCTGAGCTAGCCAAAATGACTATTGAAAGAATATTATGAATGGTTACAAGAAAATTAGAAGAACATGGAACATATTACTTATCAGACTTATGGATAGGCAAACAATTTATGAATAAACTAGAGACAGTGAATATTGGGAGGTATAAAATGGATAATTTCAATTCCATTAAATTAAAAAGGTTTTGTACAAATAAGACAATGTAACCAAAATCAGAAGGAAGACAGAAAATTGCAGAAAAATTTTAAGGCAGATTATCAGATAAAGGTCTCATATCTCAAAGATATAAACAAATTTGTTAAATCTAGAAGATTATAAATCATTCTCCAATTGATAAATGGTCAAAGGATATGAATAGGCAGTTCTCTGATGAAGAAATCAAAACAATTTATAGTCATATGAAAAAAGTGCTCTAAAACATTATTGATTAGAGAAATGTAAATTATCATTTTACTTCCCTCAGATAGGTAAAAATGATTTAAGGGGAAAGAAACAAATGTTGTAAGAGATGGGGGAAAATTGGGACACTAATTTGTTGTTGCTGGAATTATAAATTGAACCATTTTGGAGAGCAATTTGGAATTAGACCCAAAAACTTATAAAATTTCCTATCTCCTTTAATCCAGCAATACCACTATTAGGTCGGTTTCCAAGATGATTATGGAAAATGAAAAGAATCTATATATTCTAAAATATTTTTATTTAGAATATTTTAGAATAAAATAAATTAATATATATATATATATGTATATATTCTAAAATATTTCTTTGTGGTGGCAAAGAACTGGATATTCCAGGAATGCCTATCAATTGGGATGGTTAAACAAGTTGTAGTATGTGATCACAATGGAATATTATTGTCCTATAATATATAAAGAGTTTGATGATTTTAGAAAAAATATGTAAAGATTTGCATGAAATAATGAAGAGTGAAATGAGTACTACCAAGAGAATATTGGATACAGTAACAGCAATATTGTTTTAAGAACAATCAAATCATTTTGACTATTATAAATATCCAAGTTATCTCCATAAGGACTCATGAAGGAAGATGCTATCTACATCTAGAAAAAGAACTCAAAAATACAAGTATGTATAGTATGGTTTTACAAATATACATACATATATATGTAAACATTTGTGTCTAATGATAGCTATCTTGAGATACCTTGAGGTGGAAGGAAAAAAAAAGAAAATTACATGAAAATTTTATTACATATTTAAAAGGAAATGCAAGTTGTATATGATAGATTTGCAGTTTCATGTGCAATTCTCTTTGTTTTTCCTATTCTACTTTGTTATGGAAATGCTTGTTTTATTTCTTAAATTGAGAAATAACACTTAGAAAAAAAGAACATTGTGCATATCAGGATCTAGTCCTTTTCATTTTACTGGCCCAGTGACTCTCATAAATCATTATGGCAATAATTTTATCCTGTTGGCATGCCTAGGGAGGGAAGTAATGTGGTAGGATATAAATAGGACTTGAAATCATATGATATGATTAAGGATTTAAAGGTGAGAAGAGCTTAAGAGATTTTCTTGTTCAACTTGATTATTTCACTTGAGGATATACTGAGGCCAGCTGTATGCCGGTAATATTTAAGAACCAACACTTTGGGGAAAAGAAATACAAATATACATACATGTATCCAAGACTTAATTTAACTTTAATCTGCATTTTAGACATTTTCTCTCTTACTTTAAATTCTACTTAAATCACCAAAGCAATAAATAAAAATTCTGATTTTTATTTTCTTGATTCTGAGGTATAAATGCTTATGCTGAAAATTTAATAGTTTTCATCTTTTGAGACACACTAATGACTTGGGTCTAAGACATTATATTCTGAGGTGAGAATTATGGACAAGTCAGTAGTAAAACTCACCCAAGAATCCATTCAATGTAGGCATATGTCAGAGATAGTAAATGGCAAAGCTGGAATGTGAACCCAGATTCGCTAATTCAGAAACTAGTGCTTTTTACTATCATACCATACAGTCAAAAGATTAGGATTTATGTTTCCTTTCTAATACCTCCTTGTCATGTGACCTTGGGCAAATCACAATTTCTCAGGACTTCAATTCCTTCATCTATTAAATGGCTTCAATGATATTTACACTATCTAATTCAGGATTATTGTGAGGTTCAAATGAGATCATGAAAATGAAAATACTTTGCAAATTGTAAAGCAATAAAAAATAGTAAGAACAGCCTGAATAGCTTTTTTCATAGGACTGTTACTATATTTTTAAGAGAAGCTATAGAACCCTGTAGTAAAAGTTTAACTAGTATTCTATGAGGATTCATTGGTAAAGAGATTGGGTTTTAGGATCATGAGTAGAAGGGGTAAATGTGAAGTACAGAGAGTGAGGATGAAGATGACTTTATTTAAAAATTTTTAATAATAGTTTTTTATTTTCAAAATACACACAAAGATAGTTTTCAACATTCATCCTTGCAAAATTTTGTATTTCAAATTTTTCTTCCTCCCTTTCCTCACCCTCTTCCCCTAGACTGCAAGTAATTCAATATAGGTTAAACATATACAATTCTTCTAAACATATTTCCACATTTATCTTGCTACACTAGAAAAATCAGATCAAAAAGAAAAAAAAAAAAGAAAAAAGCAAGCAAACAATAACAACAAAGGTGAAAATACTATGCTGTGATCCACATTCAATCCCCATGATTTTCTCCTTTCTGGATGTGAATGGTTCTCTCCATCACAGACTTCTTTTTTTAGAGAAATGTTTTATCTTTTGCTTGCCAAGAGAATGAAGAGAATTTTTGAGAAAAAACTTTGAATTTTGAAACATCTGTATGGGAGGACTATGTTACATAAGTGAAAAGTCAAGCTTGTAACGATAGTCAAAGGTGTATTTGGTTGTGATTCTTCTCAAAGTTTAAACAATTAAAAATAATAATTTATGTCTTTGGTTATCATTGGTTTCCTTGTCAATAAATTGCTTAGCCAGTAACTTTAATGTTTATTTGATTTTAGTGTATTAAGAGTTTTGATAATCCAGAGAAATATGAACAATAATTCATAGAAAATGAGATTTTTCCAGTTTATTAAAAACAGTTTTTAAATAAAATTTGGCAACTGGGAGTTTTCTGTATCAATGAAATCACAGGGCCAGACCCTATTTAATAAGCTGGGGCGAGGGCTCCAAGATAGTTGATTAATTAATGAGAAAGCTATCTAATATTAGTAACTAAAAAAAGAAATATCCAAATATATCTTTGGATTTGTGAGAATGAGAATAATACTGTAATCAAAAAAGCATCAGGCTAAGGACTGATCATTTCATGTGGTCTACAAATTATTGTGGTAGACTCAATTATGTTACAAATATAACCATAATTATTATTAATCAATAGCCACTAATCTTACAGAAGGAGGAAACAGTCCAGTAAAGTTTAAAAGATGTTCAGGAATTCCAGAGCAGATTTGGGAATTGAATCCAAAGATAGTGAGATTTCAAGGGTGTCCTTAAAGTCTCCCCTTTTACCTCTGGAAAATTAAAACCCAAATTAGTTGCTGAATACTAGAAAAAGATCATGTAATTGTTTATCTTAGAGTTTTTTTTTTTTAAATATTAATTTGGACAAACTGGTCCAAGTAGAATGAATTATGGAAAAGAAAATTCAACTTTAGTATGTTCTGCAGCAGGAAATAATTGCAAACTTTTGCCAAGTTGCTTTAATATATATTGGAGAATAGTTTGTGATTAGCAAGTAACTGTGGACTACAGGTTCCCAATAGAGTGGTTGGAAACAGACTATTCCCTTAAGTAGGTTACTTAAGACTACTATCTTTCATACACCATCCATTGTCTAGCAACTGATTTCCACTGACATCACATAGATGAACTTCAGCCCAGCTCTTGACCAAATGGTTATCATTCTCAATTTAGCCAACTTCTGAGATGAATGAGATTTTATTATTGAATTCTGAACTGTCTTTCTGGAACAGTTTAGATGTCGGGAAGGGGAAGAACATAACATAACATTTCTTGTTGGCTCTTTTAGCTTGTGAAGCACTTTTAAGGACACAAGCCTAGGAAATTCAGGGCTGGAAAACTGAGTCCAATTTTATTACCTGATTTTATAGAACACATCTGTGTGATGACTTCAATGAAGAAGCCCCAGGGAAACTCAATCCTCCTAATTGAATAGCAGCTAGTTATTAATTCCCCAGGTGTTCCTCCCCACCCACTCTGTAAATTAGCATTAATTTCCCAGGTCCAGAGTTCTTACTCCTTATCTCCAATACCTGGTCATATTTAACCCAAATAAAAAGTCAAAATCACGGAATTTTTGCCAGTTTTAGCACACCCAATTCTACTTCAGGTCCTCAGAAGACCTGCTCCTATCTCTCCTGCCTAGCCCTTCTCATTGTGAGTATTTCTCTTCAATGCAATTGATTTTTCTCTCTTCTTTCTACCCACCCGGTCATGTCATGTGCTCTATATTTCTTTGTACTGAATTTTGGAATCCCGACCTCCACCTAACTACATTAAGATAGATAACATGAGTCACAAGATCTGTCAAAGTAGCCACCCATCTTGCAGCCATTCCTACTTCCATAGTACAGTTTCTATTTATTCTCAATTAGATATTACTGATTGCTCACTAGTGTATGTCACTTGGAATTTTTATGTTTTATTTTAAAATGAAGCTGCTTTAGAAATCTCTGAATTTGAAGAATTCTTTGATAGGATAAATATATGTGGGCAATGTATATGAATCTTTAAGGAAGCAAACATCTGTTTTTCTTTCTATTGTTTTCTGCCTTACCCAGAGAATTTCATAATACCCCTCCCTTTCTTATCCTATATTTCTCTCTAGTCTTATTTATCAGTGGTTTTTCAAACTAAAGAAAATGGAGTTTAACATCTGGACATCTGGCTTCCAATGTGGAAAGTGTGCCAGGTTTCCATAACCCGGTCAAATTATAATTAAAAACTGAAGCTTGGTAGAGGGTGTGGCTGTCATATCATCAAGCCCTTGAGAAATTATGGAGTAAATAGTCTCAGTTCCAGCTGTAACATACAGGAGGATGGAGCTCTTGCCCATCATAAACACTTCCTGAGATTTTCTTACTCTGAGCATAACATTTGGTTTTAGGAAAGCAAACAGAGATTCAGGAAGGCACAGGGGAGAAAAAGGTCATTGTGAATGCTGAGCAGCCTCACTGTAGGACTTCTTGAGGCCTTAGAATCTTGGCTACCCAATCAGAATACATCTTTAAACCAATGCTATTCAACTGGTTACTATGGTGATGATATGGTAGTAGTTGTCATGGCAATGGAATGGAAATGGGGGGAACATTTTCTTTAGAGAAGATTGGTCCATTCAGGTCTTGTTTTGTGGTGGTGGTGGGGAAAGTCATAAAATTTGGCTTATTGCAGTGTGTATGTGTGTTTAAAGAAGGATCATTTTCAGGCTGTATACATATTTGAGGATGCTGATCTTCATTGGTGTTCTCTTGTTTTTGGATCATGATACTGTTATAACTTGAATTTATGAAAAAAAAATTATAATCCTTCTTCATATGGCTTGCCTAAAGAACTGTGGCAGTTAGAAAGCCTGAGAACAGTTAAAATAGGTGCACCTTCTAAAGTAATTCTACCTATCTTAATTTTACTCCCTAAGTTATTATGAAAAATAGGATATAGGCATTTTATTGAATAGTCTGAATAAATCCAATGAGATAGATGAATTGCCTTTCTTTCAATCAGTCTGAATATTTACTATTCTCATTAACATGTAGTATTTAGAACTATCTTATGTTTGAGCCTGGAATTCTGAGAAAAAGGGAGCAGAAATCCTTTTCTTTTCCTCTTCTCACTGACATTGTTTTGATTCATTTGTTCCTGGGGCTCATCAACAGGAGATGTTTACCATATACAAATTACATTGGCTCAATTAGCAGATTCTGAGGAACTCCCACTAGAGATTCATTCTAACCACTGAGGGAAAAAAAAACAACAATCTTGGCCAGATAAGTTTTTTAATTTTCAGGTGTTTAGAGAGAACTCAAATACTTAAACAAATCTGAATGTTCCCTCCAGTGATTCAGATTGCAATCCATTTGGTCATCCAGTGAGTCTCCTCTCAAAAGTTCATCAGAGGGCTCACTAAATGTGTTCGGTACCTTCTGTGCTTTCTCCAGACAATTACAAGGATACCAGTGTAGCATTTGGGCCGTTTCCCCATCATATCATATCCTTACTGCATGACCCACCTATCTTACTCCTTAATGACATACTTGATTCCTGATCTTCAAACTTCCTTCTTTTTACATATGGCTGACAGTTTATACCTACTAGCTATTGCCTTCTGCTCTGAAGAATGAGAGACTGATGTATTCCAGTCATGGGTTACATAACAATGCTAATAGGATATTTGTATTAAAAAGAAGGGGCCTTTTCTTCTAGGAAAAGTTAGGGGATCATTAAAATAACCATTAATGGTCATTAAAATTATAGATCACAATTTTTTGAAGGTAAGTCAACCCCTTGTCTTTTTGTTTAATTCTGAGTGCAACTCCCAGGTGTGTGTGCATGTGTGAGTAGGGAGTATATGTTTAACATGGGTAGATTATATGAATATTTATTAACTTATTATTAATGACAAATCTCACCTTTAATGTATTTTGTACTTTATGACATTAGCTAATGATAGCATGAAGTCATTACATTTATCAAGATGTTTAAATGGAAAATAGCGTTCACTGAACAAATCAATTTAGAATAACTGTCAAAATGCTAAGCTTTGATAAATGTATCATGATGATATCTTGATCATTCAGAGGACAAGATTTGGATACCATCCTGCATGGGACAGCTTGGATTGGCCCAGCAATCTGGTCACATTTTCATAAAGCCAGGAACTAGCTCAGAACCCAACAAGATTCTAATGCCCACAAGTAGAAAGGAGAGAATGTCTTTAGCTGAAACCTTGGGAAGGAATCCAGTTGGGGAAGGGGAGAAGTAAAACCTTAGTATTTTTGCTCACCTCCTTCAAGGGTCTCTCTTGAAGTAGAACAAAGTACCTTCTCTACTTGTTGGAATTGACATTCTTAGTTAGAAATAACATCTCTATACAAGTATTCAGAGTAGTTCATTCAACTCACCTTAGGCTTGGGTGGAAACAGGATTACAGAAAAACTAAGTTTTTATTGCTAAAACCAAGATGAATATCTTGGTTCTAACCACGATATCCATCCAAACACATATTTTCATGCTTGACTTATGAATTGAATTTTTTTGAGCTGTTTGAAAAATTTCCAAATGAAGAGTTCAGTATAAATATTTCAAATTTAAGTATTTGTATAAGAATTGCATTGAGATTAATTATTTGTCAAAAAATCTATAAATGTTTGCAAGAATAACTATTAACATGAGAAAAGGTGGACATTTGCTAGCTGAATTTCAATAAAACACTTTGCAGTAGGTGGATTGAGTTGAGTGAGTCAATGCAGTCAATGATATCCTTCAGAACACTGGTTTATAGATCTTTGGAAGAGATGTTTTTCATTTATGTCATTAAAACTAAGTAGTGAAATAAATTGAACTTAGAACTAATTCTTTGAATTGCTGTATGGCAAAAAGGTTTCCCCCAAATTTATAATGGTAATGGTATGAATTCAATTGCATTGCTCTCATTAAAAAAATTAATAAAAATTTTACTGAGAGTAGAAAAGCTTTTTGTAATATAAGCAAATAAAATAAAATTTATTTGAAAGCATTATCCCACCTCAATCTCATTCTTTTATATTTCTATTTTATATATGTTTCTTTTTCTTTTCTTTTGTGAGGAAATTGGTGTTAAGTGATTTAACCAGCATCACAGAGCTATGAAGTTTTAAGTGTCAGAGGCTGGATTTGAACTTAGGTCCTCCTGACTCCAGGGTTGGTTCTTTATCCACTGTGCCATCTGGGGGGCCTTGTAAATCTCATAATGTACAAATTATAATAGTATAGGAGGACATGTATGTAATTTATAAATAAATACACATATATTGAGAGTACACACAAAGACTTTAAAAAAAAATAAAGGGTTAAGTCATCAAAAAAAATGACAAAAACAAAATACAAAGGTTTTATTACTTTCCTTGGTCATGGTCATTGTCATATAACTGAAGAAAAACAATTTTGCTTTCATCTAACAACTTGCTGCTCTTGCAGATTAAGCCTATTTCTTCTTGGTTTTTTCCTCAGGGGGGATGTTCAACATACTCTGTTTAGCTCTCATGAACTATATACAGCTAGAGTCTTTAAAATATTATCTATAATGTCTTTCCTCTTTCTAGGAAGGTTATAAAGGGCTTCCTTGGAAAGAAAAGCTTTCATTATTTGAGCTCACTATTGTTGTGATGGAGCAGTTTACAAAAGAAGACCAGTGCTTTATTTTAAAAAGGACTAAATCAGAATATTATTAAAAAAAAAAAAAAAAACCACTGGGAGGCAGGTAGACCACCGTCCAAGCAGGGTGCCTAAGGGATCATATCCTTCTATCTTCTGCCTTTGAGCTTAAAAAGAGATGATAATTGTCATATGCTCAGTACAATGCTTGGTACTTAGTAAGCACTATGTCAAATATTAGCAATTTATTTTATTTTATTATTATTTATATAAGAATCCCCAGAATCTATTGAAAGGGATCTTAGACATTTAATTGAGAATTTTCTACAGGAGTCTGGCACTTTTGCTAATGAGGGAGACCTTCCCAAGATCACCCATTTTACTTTGGTTCTATTGGAAACTTTCTTATATGGAGACAAAAATACGCTTTACTGTAACTTTTACCTTATTGTTCCTAGTTCTGTCTTCTGAAGCTTGTATTAAATGCATGTTACATTCCAGGCACTGTACTAAGGACTTTATATCATGTTTATATCATGTCCTATACATTAATATAGGACACACATATAATTTATACACACATATATATATATATATATATATAAATAAACATACTTACATACACACACATAACTCTACCTTTCTATATCTATTTATTTCCAATAGCAATCCTGGGAGATAAGTGCTATTATTGTCCACATTTTACCATTGAGGAAACTGAAATAGAATAAAGTTAAATGACTTTTCCAGGGTCACACAGCATCTTTTTTTTTTTTTTTTTTAAATTAAGGCTTTTTATTTTCAAAATATATGCATGGATAATTTTCAACATTCGCCCATGCATAACCTTGTGTTCCAAATTTTTTCCTTCCTTCCCATCCCCTCCCCTAGAGGCAAGTAATTCAATATATGTTAAACATGTGCAATTCTTCTATATATATTTCTACAATTATTATGCTGCATAAGAAATATCAGATCAAAAAGGAAAAAAATGGGAAAGAAAACAAAATGCAAGCAAACAACAAAAAAATGAAAATACTATGTTGTGATTCACATTCAATTCCCACAGTCCTCTCTTGGGTGCAGATGGCTCTCTTCCTCACAAGTTTGACCTTGATCATCTCACTATTGGAAAGAGTCACATCCATCAGTATTGATCAGCGTATAATCTTGTTGTTGCTTTGTATAATGATCTCCTGGTTCTGCTTCTCTCACTTAACATCAGTTCATGTAAATCTCTCTGGGCATCTCTAAAAATCATCCTGCTAATCATTTCTTATAGAATAATATTCCATAACATTCATATACCATAACTTATTCAGTCATTCTCCAAGTGATGGGCGTCCACTCAGTTTCCAATTTCTTGCCATTACAAACAGGGTTGCCACAAACATTTTTGTACATGTAGGATTTTATCCCTTTTTTATGATCTCTTTGGGATTTAAGTTCAGTAAAGACACTTCTGGATCAAAGGGTATGGACAGCTTGACAGCCCTTTGGGCATAGTTCCAAATTGCTCTCCAGAATGGTTGGATCTGTTCACAACTCCACCAACAATGTATTAGTATCCTAGTTTTCCTGTATACCCTCCAACGTTTGTCATTATCTTTTCCTGTCACCTTGACCAATCTGAGAGGAGTCACATAGTATCTGAGGTTAAAATTGCACTCTAGTCTTCCTGACTCAATGTCTAACATTCTATCCATAAATCTATTCCTTCTTTCATGTGGCAGTCCTTAAATTCCAGCGAGCCTATGTTCCCAAGTCTCTTCTTTAGAATTTCTATCTCTGATTCCTTCAGCTAATTCATATGATTTGGCTTGTCATATTGGTTGATTTTCTTGTATGTTGTCCAGTTTGTCAATGCTGAGCACCTATTGGATGAATAGACTAATCTTAAAGCCTTCTAAATCAGAATTGCTTTAAAAATTATGTACCAAATCCAGGTTCCTTAAATAAATAAATAAATAAATAAAGATGGTTCCTACCCTCAAGAAGCTTACACTCTAATTGGGAAAGAAGAAGGGGCTAAGAGGGTACCCAGTGCTGGGCCTTCTTGTTCTGTGGAGTCTAAACTAAGTAAAAGAGCTGATGGAAAACAGAAGTTTAACGCTTCATTCTTTAGCCAAGCCTTCTAGTCTGAGGGGAGAGGAGACAGAAAGAGAAGAGAATGTGTTGTGTCCAAAATTGAGTCAATCTAGTATGATGATGAGATTTCAGGTAATCCAATCATTCTGGGTTGGGGTATGATGTTCCTGGAGTTTCAAGCAATGAAAAGTGGAGACTTAGCTGACCATCCAAGAGTTGTTTAACTCTGCTATATAACCCCCACCCCTATTAGCACCCACCCTAATGACCTACTACCAAAACTTAATATTTGTATCTCCTGTGCCTCTTGTAGAGTAGATGCTTGCCGATGGAATGACTGATAAGGAGTAGAACTTCAGGAATTCTCCACCTGAGAGGATGGAAGAGAAGTTCTATGAGTTGAGACATTTCCAAGGCCATCATCAGGACCTCTGCTCAATATGATCCATCAATAGCATCACTGAGGGAAATCCGTGTCTTTCAGTTTATTTATTCTTTGTCTTTAAAGACATTCTGGATACTTTATAATTCTGGTGTGTGGAGAATAGCAATATTATCCTTATTTCAGCAGTAGAAGCCCCAGGAAAGCCTATAACTTGTTTGCAGTTACTACACAGCAGATAAAGACACTCCTACCACTCAAAATTCAGAGGATCATAAATTGTTGACTTAAAACTAGGTGAAATTTTGAAATCTGGTCCCCAGGCCACATGTGGCCCACAACACTTCTGAATGTGACCTGATCCACATTAAAATATCATTTTATTGGCTAATGTGGAAATTTGTTTTGAATGACTGCAGATTTGTAATAAGTTTTTTTTCTCACTGGGTGGAGGCAGGGAACTGTGATTTTTGTTTCAGACAGAGCTGTAAAGTGTAAAGGGAGATAGTCTGTCAGATGGCAGAAAAGGAACAACTGTCTTAAGAAGATGGCATCGTAAAAACCTGTCCTTTCTCTGAAAAATCCCTGGCTAGGAATATGTAAGAGCAGTCCAACCTCCCTGACAATCTGGGATCACTCTAGAGGTGAGAGGCTAAAGAGGGCAAAGTTCTGTGAAATAATAAGAGCTTAGAATTTAGGCATGAAATACTGGTACCTTCTAAATAAAAAAATAATTTTTAAAATCCCATGTAAATGATAATGGCATTGAATGATTTTGAATTGAGCCCTGAATTTTTAATCACTTTCGTGTTACTAGCTACAAGCAGAAGCTTAAAATAAATTGCTCTCATTCATTCCCTTGATACTGGATCTGGTGCGTGAAGGCTAGAATTATAAGGAGCTTAATGGTGCTATTAAAAACAACAGCAACAAGAACAGTAATAATGACTATTTTTTAAAAATTCATTTCTAGGTTCTATTTGGAGCCTCATAACAATCCTATGAAGTAGGTACTTCAAGTCATCAATTTATAGATGAAAAACTGAAACTCCCTGAAAACAGGGAGGTTATGGGTCTTGCTAAGAAAGACCTGTCAGGGTGGAATTTAGACCCAAGCCTATGTGATTTCATGTGATCCCATGATACCACAGCTAGAAGGTGTCACTGGTGGGATTTCCACCCAAGTCTTTCCATCTCCAAGTCCCACAAACTGTTACACTAGACTGCCTCAGGCTATAGTGTTAATTATTAGGACCTCGCCTCCCATTAATTCTCCTTTCCAAAGCTTGACCTATCCAAGTAAAGTTATTAAACAGGAATGTTGAGCATTAATAGATACATTTAACAACATAGCCTGCAGTTTAAAGTAAATAAATACCACAAGATATCATTAAAAGTAACTTGTCTCTTGAGTGTTCCACAGAAAACTATAAACTAGAACATGGCATTGTACAAGAATGAAGAAAACAGAAAAAGCCATATAAGTCAGTGTCTAGTAGAGATTTGCCCCAATCCATCAGACCCCAGCTGTAGTCCAGTATGTTCAGTTAATTACCTGCCATTCAGCAGTTATTTAATCAATATTAATGTTCTCCTCTAATTGTTCAGTTGTTCAGTCAATTTTTTTTAGTGTTGCCTGAGTTTTCTTGACCTAATCTGGAGTTTTCTTGGCAAAGATACTAGAGTGGTTTTCCATTTCCTTCTCTAGCTCATTTTTACAGATGAGGAAACTGAGGCAAGTGGAGTTAAGTGACTTGCTCAGGGTCACACAGCTAGTAAGTGTCTGAGGTCAGATTTAAACCCAGAAAGACTCACCTTTCTGACTCCAGGCTCAGCACTCTATCCATGGTGCTAGTTTGCTGCTCCTTCTCTGCATCATCATTCTCATTATAATAGCATTTATATCCCAATTTACTTTCTGTCACTATGCTATGCTAAGTGCTCTTATAAATGTTATGTTGTTTGATCCTCACAGCTCTGAGAGGTATGTGATATTATTCCCATTTTGTAGCTGAGGAAATGGAGGTGGAAGTAAAGTGACTCGCTCAATGTCACATAGGAAGTGTCTGGAACTGGATTCAAACTCTACTCTAGGGACAGTGGATAGAGGGTTGGATCAGGAATCAGGAAGTCCTGAGTTCAAATCTGACCTTGGACACTTACTAGCTATGATCCTGGGCAAGTCATTAACCCTGTTTGCTTCAGTTTCCTTATTTGCAAAATGAGCTGGAGAAGGAAATGGCAAACACCAAAGAGTCAGACATGATGGGAAAATAACAATAACTCTAGGCTTCAAACTTTAAACACTACATCACCTAACTACTCAATAGCCTCAATGTCATCCATTTAAAATGTCAAGGATGCTTTGACAAAGGGCCATTTTATTCTAGGTATAGGGGCCTAATCAGAATTTAGGATGAAAGTGGATCATATTTCTTTTTTAAACCAAATTCTATCTTCCAGCTTTGACTTACAGTCTCTTTTTCTTTTCTACCCTTCTTCTTTCTTCATTTCCTCCCTCCCTCCTTTTCTTCTTTCCCAGCTATTTTCTTTCAAGTCTTGATCTTTCTAATAATTGCAAAAAAAATATTGTTGAGACTATTTTGAATTCACCAACTTTCAAGAGGTGGATAATATGCTTCATCATTGGTCCTCTGGAATTATGGTTATTTATTTTGATTAGAGTTCTTAAACATTTAAAATTTGTTGTGTTTTACATTGTTGTATATGTTTTCTCCTACTTCTGTTCATTTTAGTCTGTATTAGTTATTGCTTGGTTGTTTCAGTCATATCTGAATCTTTGTGATCTCATTTGGGATTTTCTTGGCAGAGATGCTAGAGTGATTTGCCATTTCCTTCTCCAGCTCATTTTACAGATGAGGAAACTGAGGCAAACATGGTTAAGTGATTTGCTCAGGGTTATACAATTAGTAAATGTCTGAAGCCAGCCTTGAACTCATGAGTGTTTCTGATTTAAAACCCAGAGATCTATCCATTGTGCCACCAAACTGCCCTTTACAACTCAGAAGTTGTCTTTCGTCATTTCTTATGGTACAATAATATTTATTACTTACATATTACAAAAAAAAAAATCTGTTCCTCAACTGATGGGTACTCCTTAGTTTCAAGGGTTTTTTTTTTTTTTTTTTTACTACAACATGAAGCATTGCTATAAATATTTTTGTACATGTGGGTCCTTTTCCTTTCATTTTTTCTTTTAGGTATAAACCTAAAAATGCTAGTGCTTTAGGACAGTTTGGTGATTTGGAGATTCAGTTCCAAATTATTTTTCAGAATGGCTAGACCAATTCACAATTTCATCAATATATGTTAGCATGCCTATTATTCTACAGTGACATTTTCCTTTTTTTTTTTTCCAACTTGGCCACTCTGAGTGTGAAATAAAAACAGTTATTTTAATTTGTATTTATCTTGTTGAACATTTTATACTGTTGTGAAAAGTGTAGATTATATATATATATATATTTTCATATATATACATTTCATTTCATACAGCCCATGATTCTCTGAAATATTCCTTTCATGACTGTTTGTAGTGCAATAATATCCCATTAAATTCATATACTACAATTTGTACAACCATCCCCCCAACTGTCTAAAAGCAATCAAATGTCCCTTCCCCTTAAGCTCTAGTTCTTTCCCCATCATTTAATCCCTTTAAACAAAAGTTTATTTTGCTTGTAAATATTCCTTCACCTTAACATTATCTTCCCTCTTTGTCCTCTTTTTCTCAGTCCTTGTTGAGTGTGACATACAGAATGTATCAAAAGCTTTAGAGCAGAAGTGGACCCAAGATGACAGAGTAAAGGCAGGAATTCCCTGTGTTCTCCAAATCGCTCCAAATTCCTTTAAATAATGAATGACTAAACAAATTTTAGAGCGTTAGAACACACAAAGAAATGGAGTAGAACAATTTTCCAGCTGAAGACAACTTAGAAGGTCAGCAGGAAAGGTCTGGTGCACCAGGGTAGGAGTCCATAACACAGCTCCAGGGCAGCCCCAGCCCAAATGGCAGCACTAGCAAAGCGCTCAGCCCAGAGACAGCAAAGGCAAATTGGAAGGTCTGCAGGGTAGATTTGTCGGTAGGATGAGAGGGCCTTGGGAAACCAGACCAGGAGTGGATGTAGGCAGTGGTCATGGTGGCAGCTTTCAAAGACTTCATCTCAAAGGGGGCCTCTATTAGCAGTAAGGAAGGTCTCTGTTGTTTTAGAACATTAGATCTTATAGCTACAGTGAGTTGGGGATATTCCTAACAAGTCCAGGGCAGAAAAGAATGCTTATTAGTCAGGTCCTTAGAAGGATTTTGGAAAACAACTGCACAAAACCACTCTCCACCCTGGAAACAGAGACTTACAGAAGAGCTAAAAGTGAAGTAATAGATTAGGAAAATGGGTAGACAACAGAAAAAGATTCTGGTCATAGAAAGTTACTATGATGACAAGGGAGATCCAAAACCCCCCACTCAGAAGAAGATAAAGTCAAAGCTCCTATATCTAAAGTTGGTAAGAAAAATTAAGAATTGAAAATTAAGTGGGAGTGGGAATAGAAATTAGGGAAAGAATTGAGAGTGTTGTAAAATGAAATACAAAAAGCAAATGAGAAAAATGCCTTAAAAAGCAAGATAGGCCAAATGGAAAAGGAGGTACAAAAGCTTAATGAGGAAAATAATTCTTTAAAAATGATAATTGAGCGAATGGAAGCTAACGCCTTTATGATAAATCAAGATACAACACAACAAAATTAAAAGAATGGAAAAAAATAGGGGAAATAGCTCATTGGAATAATAACTGACCTGGAAAATAGATCCATGAAAGAGAATTTTAAAATTATTGGTCTACCTGAAAGTCATGATTAAAAAAAAAAAAAAAAAAAAAAAAGCCTGGGTGTCATTTTTCAAGAAATTATCAAGGAAAACTGCCCTGATATTCTAGAACCAAAGGGTAAAATAGAAATTAAAAGAATCCATCAATCACTTCCTGAAAGAGATTCGAGAAATATTATAGCCAAATCATGGGAACTCCCAGGTCAAGGAGAAAATATTGCAAACATCTAGAAAGAAATAATTCAAGTATAGGGGAGCCACAATTAGATTTAGCAGCTTCTAAATTAAGGGACCAGAGGGTTTGAAATATGATATTCTGGAGAGCAATGAAGCTAAGATTACAACCAAGAATTAATTACCCAGCAAAACTGAGCATTGTCTTTCAGAGGAAAAAATGGAAACTCAATGAAATAGAGGACTTTCAAACATAATGAAAAGACCAGAACAGAATAGAAAATTTGATTTTCAACTATAGGACTCGAGAGAAGCTTAAGGAGGTAGTCAGGAGAGGGATATCATGAGGCACTTAATAAGCTTGATCTGTTTACATTCCTATATAGAGCATGATGCTTATAACTCATTAGAACTTTCTCATCATTATGACAGTTAAGAGTAATAGACAGATGGCACAGATGTGAGTTGAATATGAAGAGATAATATAAAAAAATAAAATTAAGGGGTGAGAGGGAAATATACTGGGAGAAAGTGAAAGAGAGCCATAGAATGGTGTAAATTATCACAAAAGAGATGAGTAAAAGTTTTTACAGGAGATGGTAAGTGGAGGGGAAATAAAGAGAAGAGAGTGTACCTTACTCTTATCAGAATTGGCTCAAAGAGGAAATATACACACTCATTATGGATATAGAAACCTCTGTTATCTTGCAGAAAAGTAGAAGGGGAAAGGGGTATAGGAATGAGAATGGGTGATAGAAGAGAGGACATATTGGAACAGGAAGTAGTCAATAGCAAAACACTTTTGAGAAGGGACAGGGTGAAAGGAGAGAGAATAGAATAAATGGGAGAAAATACAGTTAGTAATAGTAATTGTAAAAAGAATTTGAACCAAATTTCTCTGATAAGACCCCATTTCTCAAACATAGAGAACAGTCATGTATGAAAAATGAGCCATGTTCCAATTGATAAATGACCAAAAGGTATAAACTATGTATGTCTAAAGAGCTATAAAATTATGCATATCCCTTGACCTGAAATTACCACTACCAGTAATAGATGTTTTTTAAGAAAGGAAAGGGACTTGTACAAAAATATTACAAAATACAGAAATATTTGGAGCATCTCTTCTCAGGAAACTGAGGGGATGACCATCAATTGGGGAATGGCTGAATAAATTGTAGTATGTGATTATGATGAAATATTATTATTCTATGGGAAATGATGAGTAGGATGCTCTCAGAAAAACCCGGAAAGTACTCCATGAATTCAAGTAAAATGAAATGTACTGTGTACAAAGCAATGTTGTGTGGGGATGATTAGTTGTGAATGACTTTGCTAATCTCAGCAATATAATGATTCATGATTACTCTGAAGGATTTATGATGAAAAATCCCATCCATATCCAGAGAAAGAACTGATTGTTTCTAAATACAGATTGAATCATGCTCTTGCTCTTTATTTTTACTTTATTTTTCTTGAGGCTTTTTTTGGGGGAGGGGAATGGAGATCTATATTTTCTTTCACAATATGACTTTTATGGAAATATTTTAAAAACTCAGCAACTAAAAAAAAGTCTTACTACAATTTTAAGCTTTAATAGTTTAAAACTGCACTATAGTTTTTTGGGAATAGACTCTATTTCTAATCCAATTGTGTGTGTGTGTTCAGTCTTTGTCCATTTCAGATAGAAGTGGGGTTCATCTGATGCCTTCTAATTCACCCCAATTGTGTGAAATAGCAAGTCGTCTCTTCTTCTTCTTTTCTATATTATTCCTCCTTTTTATCCTGATATTTTTTTCTTCTTAGAATCCCTCAAACAGAACCAATCTACCCTCAGAACCTCCATTTTCCTTATTGAGTCCCCCAATATCCTTTGCGGGTGTTAAGAGTTCAGAAGGACACTTGTTGCTTTTCTCCTTATGAGAATGTTGGCACTATATTATCATATAATTTCTTTGAACATGCTCAAAACATTTCTAGCTGTTTTTTATTCTTGTGATTGTATTTCAAAGTTCCTCCTCAGCTCTTTTTCATCAGAAATACTAGAAAATTCTTTTTTCTACTAACTTTCCCTGTCTTTTTTTTTTTTTTTTTAACCTGTAGGGTTGTATTCAGCTTTTCAGGTTAAATTATCTTTGTTGGTAAGACTATATTTTTTACCTTATGGTATATTATATCCTAAGATGTCCTTTAAAATATATTTATTTTTGAAGTTCCAGTTCTTGTATAATTTTTACAGTATTTCCATAGTCCTTTTTGGACACTTGGAGTATTTTTTCCTTTGTGGAATTTTGACTATGACATTCTTTGGATTTTTCCTTTAGAAGCTCCTTATGAATGATGAATGGTGTACTCTTTTTAATCTTGACTGTTCTCTCTGGTTATAATAGATATGGGCAGTTTTTTTTTTTTTCCTGATTTCTTGAAATCTGATGTTCAGATTTTAAAATCATGACACTTGTCTGAGACCAAATTTGAACTCAGGTCCTCCTGACTTCAGAGCCATCTAGCTGCCCCCATAATTTCTCAATGAACTTCTTGATCATCACTGGTTTAAAGTGACCTTTAGGGTTTTGCCGGGAATAAGTACGAAGAGATGGGTGACCTGCCTCCCATTTGGGCAGCCATTTTAGCAGGAAGTCTTTCCCTATTCTGGCAAAGAAGAAAGTGGAAAAAGAAGAGGAATATGATCTACACCAGTGGTTTAAAACTGAATATTTGATTCTGCTTCTCTTATCTTCTTCTCTTGCCATTGCCCAAACTATTCTTTTTTTTTTTTTTTTTCTTCCACAGTGCAATATCCCCATTCCAGATTCACCTTCCAAAGTTCGTTTTGCTTGCTATTATTTCCTCTCTGGTATCTTCCTTTCTCTTAACAACAGCCTCTATTTTCCTCTCAATTATTTCTATCCCAAATTCTGTGTAGAGATAGGGGGAAGGAAGAGGGTTAACACGCTTTTGTCCGGTTCAAATAAGAGTTAGGTTCATTGCTTCCCTTTCCTTCATGTTTGTGTACTCCTTGCTCACCCTAATTATGAGAAATAGTAAGCTCACTCACTTCCCAATTCCTTCTTTATATACTAACATTTTCCTTTTACTTGCTTTTTATTTCTTCGATTAAAACCATTAGGACCAAACAAATCTATTTCCCCATTTTGTGGTTTGCTCTGTTTTATTTAACTCACTTAATGACCTTTGAAAATGTTAAAGTTCTGAAGAACTCATTTTTTTCTCCTTCAAATATTGGACTGTTAGCATTTCATCATTGTATGGCTCCTTCCAATTACTAAAATAAATTTACTTTTTTAGGTTCTTTTGGACCCTTGTGTTTGTATTTCTAGTCTTTTCATCAGATATGCTTAAAAGTCTTCTGTTCATCAAAGATCCATCACTACTGTACTTCCTTCCTCCTCTCCACCCTTAGTAGGATTATAAGCTTATATGTGTTTTGCCTTTTGAAATTTTGCTTTCCAAAAAATTTACATATTTGTAATAGAAATGGGCAGATTTGGTGTGATTCTGATTCTGACTTTTTTGGTATTTGAAACATTTTCTTTCTGGCTACTTGCAGCAATTTGTTTCTGATGTGGGAACTAGGGATTTTGGTTATGAGAATTCTGAAATTTCTCCTTTTAGGATTTCTTTCAGGAGATAATTGGTAGATTCTTTTTGCTTTCATTTGGCTCAAAGCAGCAGTTGTAAGAGCAACAACAATAAAAAGAGCCCTCTTTGTGTTAGGTATTGTGCAAATTCTGGAGATGCAAAAAGAGGTAAAAAGCAGTTTCTACCCTTAATGTAGAACTCTAGTTGTTCACAAGAGTAAAGTTAGTGTGTCCAACCGTGGCTGATTAGACCAATATGAGCTCAGAACTTTTTTTTCTTTTATCAATACCAAAAGACAAAAGATATCACTGTATAATGTAATGGGAGAAGCAACATTCAAACAATTCTACAAAGCAAGTTGTATACAAGATAAATAGGAAATAATTAAAAGAGGAAAAACACTGGAATTAAAAAGAACTGCAAAAGCTCCTTGCAGAAAGTGGGATTGTACATTATTGATTAGAGAAATGCAAATTAAAACAACAAATGCAATTAAAAACTCACACCTCTCAGATTGGCTAAAATGACAGGAAAAGATAATAAATGTTGGAGAGGATGTGGGAATACTGGGACACTAATGCATTGTTGGTGGAGTTGTGAACGGATCTAACCATTCTGGAGAGCAATCTGGAGCTATGCCCAAAGGGCTATCAAACTGTGCACCACCAGTAGTGCCATTACTGGGTCTGTATCCCCAAAAAATGATAAAGGAGGGAAAAGGACCCACATGTGCAAAAAGGCTTATAGCAGCTCTTTTAGTGGTAACGAAGAATTGAAAATTGAGGGGATGCCCATCAATTGAGGAATGGATGAACAAGTTGTGGTATATGAAGATAATATAATATTATTGTTCTATAAAAAATGATGAACAAGCTGATTATAGAAAGGCCTGGAAAGATTTACAAGAAATGAAGCTGAGGGAAACAAACAAAACCAGGAAGACACAATTGTGTAACAATAACAGCAAGAATGTGCGATGATCAGCTATGAAAAACTTAGTTCTCAATGGTTCAGTGATTCAAAGCAGTTGCAATAGACTTTGGACAGAAAATGCCATCTGCATCTAGGAAAAAAACTAAGGAGACTGGATATAAATCAACTCATGTTATGTTCAATTCTTTTTTCCAAATTTTTTTTCCCTCTCCCATCTTTTTTCCTTTTGCTGATTTTTTTTCTCTTTCAACATGATTTATAAAGCAATGTGGATTAAAAATAAATTTACTAAGAGAAAGAAAAAAGAAAATGGGATTGTATCTGAGGTTTAAAGGAAGCTCCAGACTGAAGGAGAGAACACAAAGGATAGAGAAAATGCCTGCAGCTGAAAGGAGGACTGTAATTCCACCCATACTTCTCTGAGCACACAGCTAGGAAGTGTTAAGTGTCTGAGACCACATTTGAACTCAGGTCCTCCTGACTTCAGGGATAATGCTCTACCCACTACACCACCCAGCTGCCCTTCTCTGAATTCTATATGTGCTTCTTACAGCAGTAACATTCCATTATAGTCCCATCCTAGTTTATCTATTTCTGCAATCACTGGGCATCTGCTTGGTTTTCAATTGTTTACTAATATGTTATTAGAAAAGTTTGTTTTTGTGTGCACATATGCATGTATATGTATGTGCATAAGCATTTGTAAATATAATATATAATATAATATACGGGTGTCTAACACTTGCCATACTTTTAAATTTCAATATGTTCTTTGTATCAAGCTTATTGACTAGATAATCTTCTGTTGGAATCTTTACAAAGTGTTAAGCCATTTGATAGAGACAATAGTTATCTGGTTTGGCATGGTTCAGTGTGATTGATTTGATCTTAGAGATATTTTGGGCCAGAACTTGAAACAAGGTACTAAGTGCAACTGATAGAAAGGATGCTTGTGGGTTGCCCACTATCACCGTTATTATTTAATATTGTATTAGAAACACTAGCTATAGCAATAAGAGCTGAGAAAAAGATTAAAGGAATAAGAATAGGCAATGAGGAAGCCAAATTATCACTCTTTGCCGATGACATGATGGTATACTTAGAGAATCCCAGAGATTCTGCTAAAAAGTTATTAGGAATAATCCACAACTTTAGCAAAGTTGCTGGTTATAAAATAAACCCACATAAGTCATCAGCATTCTTATATATCACTAACAAAATCCAACAGTCAGAGTTACAAAGAGAAATTCCATTTAAAGTAACTACTGATAATATAAAATATTTAGGAATCTATCTGCCAAGGGAAAATCAGAAACTTTATGAGCAAAATTACAGACCACTTTTCACACAAATTAAGTCTGATCTAACCAATTGGAAAAATATTAAATGCTCTTGGATAGGGCTAGCAAATATAATAAAGATGACAATATTACCTAAACTAATCTATTTATTTAGTGCTATACCAATCAGACTCCCAAAAAACTATTTTAATGACCTAGAAAAATAACAACAAAGTTCATATGGAAAAACAAAAGGTCAAGAATTTCAAGGGAATTAATGAAAAAAACATCAAATGAAGGTGATTAGCTGTACCAGATCTAAAATTATATTATAGAGCAGCAGTTACCAAAACTATTTGGTATTGGCTAAGGAATAGAATAGTTGATCAGTGGAATAGATTAGGTTCAAGGGACAAAACAGTCAACAAATATAGCAACCTAGTCTTTGACAAACCCAAAGATCCCAGCTTTTGGGATAAGAACTTACTGTTTGATAAAAATTGCTGGGAAAATTGGAAACTAATATGGCAGAAACTAGGCATTGATCCATACTTAACACTGTACACCAAGATAAGGTCAAAATGGGTTCATGACCTAGGCATAAAGAATGAAATTATTAATAAATTAGAGGAACATAGGATAGTTTACCTCTCAGACCTGTGGAAGGGGAAGGTCTTTATGACCAAAGCAGAACTAGAGATCATTACTGATCACAAAATAGAAAATTTCGATTATACCAAACTGAAAAGTTTTTGTACAAACAAAACTAATGCAGACAAGATTAGAAGGGAAGCAATAAACTGGGAAAATATTTTTACAGTCAAAGGTTCTGATAAAGGCCTCATTTCCAAAATATATAGAGAATTCACTCTACTTTATAAAAATCAAGCCATTCTCCAATTGAAAAATGGTCAAAGGATATGAACAGACAATTCTCAGATGAAGAAATTGAAACTATTTCTAGTCATATGAAAAGATGCTCCAAGTCATTATTAATCAGAGAATGCAAATTAAGACAACTCTAAGATACCACTACACACCTGTCAGATTGGCTAAGATGACAGGAAAAATAATGATGATTGTTGGAGGGATGCGGGAAAACTGGGACATTGATGCATTGTTGGTGGAGTTGTGACAATCCAACCATTTTGGAGAGTAGTTTGGAACTATGCTCAAAAGTTATCAAACTGTGCATACCCTTTGATCCAGCAGTGTTACTACTGGGATTATATCCCAAAGAGATCATAAAGAAGGGAAAGGGACCTGTATGTGCACGAATGTTTGTGGCAGCCCTTTTTGTAGTGGCTAAAAACTGGAAACTGAATGGATATCCATCAGTTGGAGAATGGTTGAATAAATTGTGGTATATGAAAATTATGGAATATTACTGTTCTGTAAGAAATGACCAACAGGATGATTTCAGAAAGGCCTGGAGAGACTTACATGAACTGATGCTGAGTGAAATGAGCAGGACCAGGAGATCATTATATACTTCAACAACAATACTAGATGATGACCAGTTCTGATGGATCAGGCCATCCTCAGCAACGAGATCAACCAAATCATTTCTAATGGAGCAGTAATGAACTGAACTAGCTATGCCCAGAAAAAGAACTCTGGGTGATGACTAAAAACCATTACATTAAATTCCCAATCCCTATATTTATGCACACATGCATTTTTTATTTCCTTCACAAGCTAATTGTACAATAACTCAGAGTCTGATTCTTTTTGTACAGCAAAATAATGTTTTGGTCATGTATACTTATTGTGTATCTAAGTTATATTTTAATATATTTAACATCTACTGGTCATCCTGCCATCTAGGGAGGGTGGGGGGTAAGAGGTGAAAAATTGGAACAAGAGGTTTGGCAATTGTTAATGCTGTAAAGTTACCCATGCATATATCCTGTAAATAAAAGGCTATTAAATAAAAAAAAAAAAAAAAAAAAAAGAAAGGATGCTTGTGGTCACACACGAGCTCATAAGTATCTAAGTACTCAATGGAGTTCACAAGTTTGGGAGATTTCAGGCTTAGTATGAGATCCGAATTCACACCTCCCTTAGGGCCAGAGAGCACTCTGGGAGATAACCCAGAATCCCTCTCTCTCCAGAAGGCGGAGTTAACCTTTGGGAGATCATATATATAGAGGGAGCTCTTGGAGCTTGGGGATGGACTGGAGTTAGTTACTTGAGGAGTTACTAGAAACTTTGAGAGCTCGAGAGAGTTTTACTTGGAGGTGGAGAGAACTCTTGGCACCCACAAGCCCTATCTTCAAGGCAAGAGATTCATTGCATCTTCCAACTTGGTGCTGACTGGAGGCTGAAGAAAGCAGAGGCAGAAGCCAAGGACAAAGCTGCAAGATCTCTTGGAGAACCAGGCAGAGATAGGCCTGAGCTAACTGGGCTGTATTGAAGGGCACAATAAAAGTTCAGATCTTTTATCAACTGGCTGCGATTTTGGAGTAATTATTTATTTCAACTGAGACTAAGGCTGCCTCCAGAAAAACCTTCACAATCTTCATATATCTCTTTAAAAAAATCTGAGGACAACTAGATAGCTCAATGGATAGAGCAGAGACCCTGAAGTCAGGGGGACCAGTTCAAACAACATTTACTAGCTGTGTGAGCAAGTCATAACTCCAATTGCCTCATTCTTCCCCCCAATATTTTTCTTTTTTCTTGAAAGTTCCTGAAATGTCCCTGTAAAACTTGAAAATTTTGTTTCAGTTCTTTTCCAATTTGAATTTTGAAATATTAAAACAAAAAGTTATTTCCAGTTCACATCCATTAGATGAAGCTGCGTTTGCTTTTCATTTATCCAAATGAATAATCCAGTCAGTTCTGATTTTGATTCACCCCAACTTAAGACAGGAAGATGGAGCACATGGGATACTCTGGTTCCTATAATAGACAGAGCCAAGCACTGAAATCTCCATTTTACAAAAAGAGATACTGTTGCCTGGAAGTTGTTAGTGATGTGCTCCAAGTCATGGCAAGTGTCTAGGTGTCTTGTGTTTAGAATTTTCTTCATATTTGCTCAAAAAAAAATTATACTCCAAATATTTACCCTGGGTAAATTGCTTCACCTCTCAATGCCCTTAGGCAGCTTTCTAAGATAATAAATTATAGATGAGTTACTGTTTTTGCATCAGTGGAGGAAGTTTTCACACCATTCACAAATCTGGACCTAAGTTTTAATACAAAGAAAAAATTTTGCTCTTTGGATAATAAACATTATTCTAATTTGTAAAGATTTGTAAACATAAGGAGACACTAGCCTTTTTTTTTTTTTAACTCTTTTCCTAAATACAAGATATTAACTGTATACTTGTCCTATTGATATTAGAGCACAAGTCATGCATGCAATTTGATTCAGAGCTGAATTTTCTAATTTCCTTTCTATTCAGGAAATGAAATATTTTCATCTCTCAGTATGGTATCTGAAGAAGCTTCTAATTACTGTGATTATTAGATCCAGAGTATAATAAATTAACTTGTTTGCCCTTCATTTATACAAAAGAATAATCCAAACAGTCATGATTTCACTGCACCTGTCCTTAGAAGGAGGATAGAGGCCGTTACATTAGTCTCTTTAAAAAATTGCTTTCTGTCTCCTATTATACTGACTTAATTATTTCATAATTACTCACTGAAAAAGATCCCCGATAAGTTTGTTTTTTATTTGAGGAAACAAACTAATTGCTAGTTTTCATTTGGATGTCATTATAAACTTCTTCCAGTATTTCATTGTGATGTGGAGATCATTATAGCTTGCTGAAGGCTGTGCCTGTAGACCATTAAACTCTGGCAGAGTCTACTACTAAGCTATAAGGATTGTAAAAGCCCAGTAGTGTCTGTCATACAAGGACAACATTATAAATTCAGAGAAATTCATCAACAGTGGATTGACCACCTGGTGGCAACTTTATTGCCACATTAGTTTATCAAGAGGGTCATGATGATCTCGGTCTTTGAGTATCTGAAGGGCCGTCACATGGAAAAGGGCAGAACAAAGAATAATAGATAAAATTTGCAAAGAAGCAAATTTGGGCTTAATATAAGGAAAAAAACTCAAACCAAGCAAGCAAAAACTCCCCCCAAACTGTAACCCACCCCAACCCCCTTTTTCATAATTAGAGCTATCCCAGAATAAAAGGGGCTACTTCAGGAAAGGATAGGTTCCTTCTTACTGGAGGCTTTCAGGTAGATCTATCCGTCACTATTGATCATTCATAGGGATACTTTAAAGGGGATTCATGCTCATTATGGGTTGGACTAGTTGGCTTCTTGAGGTCTCTTACTACTCTGAGATTCTACTCTGATGGTGATGACAAGGTTATAGAGCATCTATATACACCATGGATGAAATTACAGATTCCTGAATTACCAAACAAGTATAAATGATTTAAAAACAACTTTATTCATAGTTTACTAACATTGGTGTTAAGATGGAGATAGGTGTGGAAAACAATATTTAAATAGACCCTTTGAACAAATCATTTAACTTCCCCAGTGTCCTCATCTGTAAAATGAGAGGAAGGTGGATTAGATGGATTGAGTCTCTTTCAGGTCTGCAGAAATGATCTACGATAGTAGTGTTAACTCAAATAAAAAATGGACCATTAATCCATAAATAAGAACCCCTGGAAGCCACATATTGACCTAGTTTCTAAATGTGGTATTATCTGTATTTATTATGATTTTTAAAATTAATTTAAAAATATTTCCAAATTATATTGACTTGGTTTGAGAAGTATTAAGGGTATCATATGACCTGTGTGTTTGATGCTTCTAATCTATGATCCTAAAATAATGATCATCACTTGAGTGACTTAGTTTTTTTTTTTTTTTTTTAAATCACAATATATTTAACCTTCCACAATAACAATGGGAATAGGATGGAAGTTTAAAGATAGATACATGGAACCCTATTACATTTGGAAGAACAATACAAGGAGTCAGGCCATTGTTGTCTATTAGGATACCATACTTTATTGTTTATCCTTTCTCCTGGAAGAGGACAATGACTTCTGGGAGGGATTCTATGACACACAAGTGAATTGGATTTAAATGAGGGAGGACTGTGCAAAATCAAAGTCACCTGCCCCACTTTCTCTTCCAGTGGCAAGACACAGATCAGGACAATTAGAGATGGCCTTGGCCTTTTAAAGCTATGGTCTTTAATAGATCTTAGTTTTTACTGAGGCAATGATCACTCAGTAATTAAGGCTAGATGAGAATTGAGATAAGCGATAAAAGTTTAATTTCTATTTTCTACTTCATGTGTAGTCATATGAAGTCATCTCTTTATGATTTGCTCAACTTTCAAAATCTTGAACATTTAAATTCCCACTGACTCCAAACTTCTGTTTTTTAACCTTTCCTATATCTTCTTTTCTTATGAATTTGTCTGTTATCCTCTTCCTTATATCAAGCTCTCCCTTTTATTCCATTGTACCATTCTTATTCAGATTTTATTTCTCACCATTCATAGCCTTGACTCAGATCAATCTTATTTACAATATACTTTTCTCCATTTTTCAATCCTTAGCTTCTTAACCTTCTTCTGTTCCTTTTCTGTTAATCTCCAAATTAGGACAACAACCTTCTCTATTATTCATCTTCCCTCCCCCACTTTTTTTTACTTCTGAACAGTGAGATATTGCCAAATAATACTGAGTCCATCATAAATTTTATAAGTCATGGTCAGTAGAGAGGTCTGGGAAAAAGCTCATCACTTATCACAACTATGAGAAAAACATGTCCCTTATAGAATGGCTTATGGGTTCTTCTGCATGTATGAAACATGGCATGTGACCATGAGTTAATCTTAACAGTCTATGATTCCATTGCTTTTTTCCCTCATTTCCTTTTTTACACATTCTACCCCCCCACCCCACCCCCACCCCTGAGTTATCTTTCACTAAAGATCAAACAGGAAGGTACTATCGACTAATTGAAAAAACACAGACTAGCAATTAACAGATAAAAAAGTGCAATCGCCCAACACTGGGATTAAGTTGTCTCTGGTTGAATTGCCATGCCATTTCAAATACATTGGTTTTGATGGTTGCATAGTAGATAGGATAGAAGAGTCCCTTAGGAATCAAGACTTGGTTCAAGGCTTGCCTCTGACACATATACAGGAGTGTATGACCCTAAACAAGGTACTTAACATCTTAGTGCCCCCAAGTCATTCTCTGAAAATCTAAATTGTAGGGCAAGTATTCCTCTGTTTATCAGTAAAATTACTCCCCTGGTTAAAAAAAAGTATTTTCCACATGCTTTTCATGGAATCCTTTGCCACAGATGAGAAGAACTTTCCTAGATGCAGTACTAGAGCCTGAAAATAGATTATTGCTTTGCCATGAGTTTTTGAAGGTAGGAAAAAATATGTGGCGAATTAAAAATGTAGTCTTCTAATTCAAAATGAAACTGATATGATCAGCTAGAAGATTATAGTACGTTAAATAATTTTGTGGGAGAAGGATTTGGGAGGGTGGGAGTGGAGGGGAACTAAGCAGATTTTACAATGGAATCAAACTTAAGGTAAGGAGAATGCTTATACAGAAGAGATTATCAGAGTCTCACTAATTTAAACCTCCATCCCAATACCATCCTTCACTTACTAAAAATTATAGGGGAATTGCCGAAGTGAATTTGGGGACAGAATTTCCAGATTGGGAGCTCCCCGTACATAACAATCAGTTTTGATAAATCCCTGATTTTGAGTTGGAAAGGAACTCGGTGGTCAGCTAATCAAGAAATAATAAATGCTTCTGTGTACCAAGTACTGTGCTTAAGGGTCTTGGCCACTTTTAATCTGCCATTCAGGAATTCCCACTATACCATCACAACAAGTGGTGGTTGCTTGAAGACCTCCAAGGATGGGGAGTCCACTAACCCTTGAGGCAGTTCATCCCATTTTTGGACTGTTCTAATTTTCTCTATCACCGCTCCGTTTGTCTCTTTGCAACTTGTACCTTTTGAGGATGAAACAGTAGACTGTGGAAGACTTAATTTTATAAAGCTTAAGGAACAGAAGTTTAATGGGTACCCAGCATTTAAAACTTATGTTTTCACATCATTCAATACCACAAAGATCTCCTGAAGAATAATAACAAACAAACAAAAAAAGACACCACAGCAGGAATCATATCAAATTGGAACCAGACAATAGCAGACAGAACTCTTTTTTTTTTTATTATAAAGATACACTATGAGGAACAAATCTGAATGTGTACTGAAGCCTGTAATGGTCCATGCCAAAATGTACAGTATCATACATAAAAGTGCATTGTCACGACAGAGTAACAGAACATTGCTTCTTCCAGAATTGTAAAATCATCACCCTTTCTCTTCATCTTAAAGGATGGAAGGAATGTAATGGAAATGGGCAGCACAAGAGCACAGGGGAACACAATGGCCATCGTGCCATCTTGGAGTTGACAAAGGGGGTCCAATGGGGAACGATGGAGCAGTGTGAGGGAGGGCCAGGAAGAAGGCAAGACAATACTAGCGGACATAAGAATACCAGGAGTGAAGCAGCAGGTGGGAGGAGGGGGAGGGTCGGGCAATGGGGCAAATAGAAAAGAAATGGGGGGCAGTGGGAGGTTGGGGAAGGGGCAGATGGGAATGCAACAGTACAGAGCAAGGCCAAAGCTCCTCTAAAAAATTTAAAGGCACTTTCACATGTACATACTACAGATGTACACTGACACAATTAGGTAGGTAACAGTCACAAACAGGGAGCCACCAGGACTGCCATTGATCAGACTGGTAGTGAAGGACAATACTGATTTAATTAGGTGTGCACAAGTTACCTTTACTTAAGTACATCTGTAGTTGTCTCAAGTCTTTCCTGTTACATATCCACTTATTCTACTTTAAATAGCTATAATAACCATCAAACTACACATTGAACTTGTGTGAATGCTCTAAGGGGATTGGGGGCATCCACAAAATGCATGGTTCCTAATATTTTCTTTTACTAGACAGTTCCTAAGATAAGCATTATGGAATGCAGTACAATTATTTAGACATACAAAATTCCTTATGTAATTTAAAGATACAGGATCTATCTCAATTATACCATAGAGGCTATTTTAAAATTTTTTTCCAAGAAAGAATACTAGGCTAAAACTGTATGTAAATGAAAGCTTAAATTCCAGTTTGTACCACTGATCTTTACTAAAGTTGTGGCTATTATGAAAATAATTCTTGGTCCTGGACAGGAAGTCCCAATGATACCCAGGCACTGGGGTGGACCTCAGAATCCTGCTAGAGGTCAGAGTGATGAGCTCCAGGGAGCATCCAGAGATGCATGATTAAAATAAGCTGGATAGATTGTGGCCCTGTTTACAGAGTGGCAGCTTTCCCCTCAACCCTGCCTGTTCCTCAGTCCCAAAACAGACCCTTATATGCAATCCTTTCAAGACCACCTTTACTATATACAGCTTTCAGGGATCAAGGAAAAAAGGGTACCACCGCAGGACTACATACCACTCCGAATCTGAAGGCTTGCTCCGAAACCCACTACACAGACTCTTGGTCACATCTTAGGGATAATATGTGGGATTTTTGGAGTCCCCGTTGACCAGTAAATGCTTATTCAGTTACCCAGAGAGGGCAGGTCATTCACAGATCTGAAGAGATGTTTTTATGGCCTTCCACGCTAAGGAAACTCTTAAGTGTGAGACATTCACTTCTCCCTTTTCCCAATTAATTTGCACACAGAAAAATTCCACTGAGACATTACTATCAGAACAGGCAACTTTAAACTGAAACCATTTTTACTTGTAGAGATGCAATTCATTTTATAGATGTTTCCCAGCCAGAGTTTATGGGGGACAGTGGTATATAGTAGGACAATGTAGTTATGTGTGAGAACCTATTAAAAATTAACCTATGGATCAGGCAGGAAGCATGGAAAATACTTTTCTAAAAAAGTTATAACATCTTGTTAAAATGTGCAAAACTGCTATTCATTGGAGTTTATATGTTACCTTCCTTTCCTATCCTCTTTTCCCAACCCTCAATCTAACAAAGGGCCATTAATCATGTTACAAAAGTCTGTAAAATATTTTCCAAAAAAAGGTGTACCAAGATACTTTTCTCCCCATCATCTCCAATCCCTTCCATTTTCTTTGTCTACTTTTTCATGAAAAAGTGAACTGGTGGAGAGACTAATGTCGAGGAATTCTATGGAAGTAGAAACTTAATTCTATTAATTGTAAGCAATCTCATAAGTCTGAAAACATCACCGATTCCATAAAATGGTTTGCCCTCCTCCCAATGATCTTATTAGTGAGGTTCATGGACTTGAAACTGGAAATGATCCCAGCATTCTTAATGACACAGCCCAATTTTCATCTTCCTTTGTGTTGCTAAGTTTAAGGGGTGCCAAATAGAATTTCTCTTCAATTGAAGTTTTCAGTGACCTGACTGCATGAATTTAGACTTCCACAAAATAAACTCACCCACAGCTCCTTTGGACCTTTGCATAGTCAACACGGTTAGGACATCCTTGTCTCATATCAAAAGTATCAAGGATGAGTCGATTTTGGCTGCTTCATATAGTTGCCACCTGATTTTATATTTGGAATCGGAAGATTCTTGAAACAAAGGTAAGATTAGCTTTATACTAATCCTTCCTTCTCTGTTTTTGCTTATGAACACAGGTTCCTCCCTTGAGCTAGTACAATACTAGTAAGTCTTTGGGAATACAGCAGGAGGCTAGGGAAAAGAGAGGTTTAAGGAAGAACAGTGAAGGAAAAGATCAGAAAATATTCTGCATAAGAAACTACTGGCCTCTGAGACATGGGAAACCTCATGGTACTATGTTCTTGTCAGCAGTCCCACTTAGTGATAGAAAAATGTAATTCTTTCTTAAATAAAATAGGCAAACAACATATTAGTTATGGTAAATAGTTTGCTGAAGTAGAGCCTCTAAAGCTAAACATGGAAAGTTAGATTAAGCAAATTAAAAAAAAAAAAAAAAAAACAGAAGAAGAAGAAAAAATTAAAGCTCTTTGATTTAGATGTCTTTTAGTGAAATGTCAATATCTCCTTGTCTTATCCCATCGTGGAAGAACATTTTCAATCATTCTTCCCTTGTTCCTAAAACATTTTAATTGTTCATTTAACCAAAGTACCACTCATCTTGACTTCCACAATGAACTAGTAATAGGAAATAGGAATGCAGAGTTAGGGGAATTGGAAACCAAGTGGGAGGGGAAAACTTGGGAGGTTATTTATTGTATTAAGTGAAAATGTATTCTAGAATCACAGTCATAGATCTAGAAGTAGAAGGAACTTTAGAAGTCTTCTACTTAAATATCTTTAAATAGGCAAAATTATTCATTGCTTTTCAAGGTAACATTTCTGAGTATCTTAAATCACTGGCGAACCTCCATTAAAATTTTTTAGAAGACTGAGGGAAATAATATAGTCACAACCGCTTTAAATATTATCATCTGACTGATATATATGAAAATGATGGACCAAATTACTACTAGGCATTAAGCTTTTATGTCTATACTGGGAAAAATAATAGGAAGCAAAAAATCCATCACAAATTCAATTTTGAGAAGGTACAGACCAGTCAGTAGTTAGGCATAGGTGTCATAATTTAATCTCATCCATGTAATCTGTGGCAAATCAAGGAGAGAGATTAATGGAATAAATCCTGATTTTAGTAAGAGTTCCAGGTCTTTCTTGAATGATGAGAGCTGAAAAAACACAAGGTGGGTAGGCACACAACTAGGTGGATGGTTTAAAGAAATATTTATTAAGATAATATATATTATTTATTGTATGTCGAGACCTGTACTAGGCACTAAAAGTATTTAGAATATGATCTTTCTCTTCATGAAGCTAAGGTAGTGAAAACTAATAATTGTAATAATGATTCTAAAACAATTATTAGTGGATTGTTTTTAATCTAGGTGTAGAAGGACTAATCTACCAAGATTGCTTCTGGACCTTTCACTTATTTAATTTAAAAAGTATTTTAATCAGTCACTAATGACGGCACAAAGAATATCAAATTGTTAAGATTGCTGATGACACCAAGTTAGCAATAGGAGGATGGGAAGTGACTAGATTCATAGGAAGTCAGGAAGTTGAAATGGGTATTGAAGATCAACCTCCTGATTGTATAAAGAGACAGAAGTTGGTACCTTGGAAAAATTTATACCAGATTCAAAAGTGGCCTTTGTAAACTGAAAAAGAAATTGAGGGTAGGGATGGAATGGAAGGGAGAACAGCTGTCTTTTAAGGCAATTTGGGGCAATAAATCTGGAAAAGGTAAAAATAAAAAATTGTGCAAAGAGAAGATAAAAGAAATAAACCTGGTTATGTCTAAAATAGGAGGGGGGGAAATGTGGATGGTTCTAGTGGATAACAAGCTAATTTATGAGGAACCACTATGAGAAAAAGTAACTTGTATCCAGTTGCAGAGAGACAGGGTCAAGATCTGGAAGGGATCTTGGAAGAGGTCCCCCAAGATAGTCTTGAAATAAGCTAAAAGTTATTCAAAACAGTCATATCTCTTATACTAACTCAAGTCACCAAAGGACCTTTAAAACTTGTGGAAGAGTGAGGGAGATTGTGTAGAGACTCCTGCCCTTTGAAAGACTCAGTTTCCCCATCTGTAAAATCAGAATGGAACCTAGTTGAATACAAAGATATAGCTTAGGCATGAGGCAGCATGATAATCTGGAAAGAACACTGGATTTGAAGTCAAAAGACCTGAATTTGAATCTTTCATATTCTTTCTCTTCTCCTTCCCCCTCCCCCCAGTTGCTTACTATCTTTGTGATATTAGGCAAGTCACTTAATGTCTCTGAACCTGTTTATTTAGAAATGTGGGGGTTTTTAAGATCCCTTCTGTCTCTATCTCCCATGAGTTTATGGGCAAAGCATCCAACACCAGCAGAATGGGTCAGATCTTTACTTGAGCACTAAGATCAGTTCTGGGATGTGACAATGAATAAGGTGAAGGCAGCTAGATGGCTCAGTGGATAGGACACTGATCCTGGAGTTAGAAGGACCTGAATTTCAATTTGACCTCATATACTAGCTAGCTGTGTGACCCTTAGACAAACTTAACTCTGATTGCCTCAAAAAAAATTATTACAGGTTTAGAAAATCAGATCTTTGGGGAAATTATAAAACAAACAAACAAACAAAAAATAAACAAACAAAAAAATAAGATTTCTTATCTTGAGGAAGAAAAGTCCAAAGGGGATGCAGGATTCAAAGAGCTCATTCTCCATTCCATTAAGGTCAGCATAAATATTTGGATTATACATAAAAAAAGAGTTTAATAACAATTACTTATAAATAGATTAGTGAGAGTGGTGTTAGTATGAATATCTGGAGGTCTTTAATAACAAGATTTTCATCTGTATAGTGCAGACTTACCTGAGGGGAAGGGGGATAAGTAGATGACCTTATAAGATCCTGGGATTCTATTCGTGAGAAGAAAAATATTGATAGCTGTAGAAACTTGCCATCTTTCTCCTTCTCGTGGTTAAGCTCAAGTACTAACCACGTAGGTTTCTCATAGATAATAAGTCTTAGGCTTATAGCATCCTAGATTTAGAGCTAGACAGGACTTTAGAAGTGACCTGTTCTAATTTCATTTTGTAGATGAGGAAAATGAGGTTCAGAGATGTTATGTAATTTGTCCAAGGTCACACAGAAAATAAGTAGCAGAGCTGTGCTTCAGATCTGGCCCTCCAAATGCTAATTTAATGTTCTTTCTATTGCAACTTGTGTCCCAGATTTGGATAAGCCATTTTTAAGAAAGAGGAAAATAATTTAGCTACTAGCTCACCTGGGCTGATCCAGGGGAACTACCTGTGTATCAGCACCAAGCCTAAGTGTGGAGTATATGCCTTCTGTATTTGAGATCAGACACGATCACTGAATAGTTTCTAACCACTATAGTCATCAGAGTTCAGCCATCGTCCCAGCTGTTTAATAGGCTGGCATGAGCTAAAATCCCCACAAATTCTGATACTTAATTCCATCCCCTTAGCTCAGAAATCTCTTCTTAATATCAGCTATGCTAAATCTGGGACATACTGTACCATAAGGGAAGCTGTGTTCCAATCTCTTTTTACAAGTGGTGCAGCATTGAATTTTCAAGTAAATCTAATGTGTTTCTATTGTCTTTAAAACATGTAGAAATGTCCAGCTTTTTTAAAAAGGAAAAAAAAAATACAAAATACAAATGCCTGTGTTAATGTAGCAAGTCTCAGACATTACATTCAAAAAGACAGAAAAGCCAGTATCTCCAGTTATAAGCACAAAACTCATGAAGACAAGAAGCCTTGATTTCCCCCCCCCCCCCAAATCCATTCCTTTTTTCAACCATTTTTTTTCTATCTTCTGGATCATGTTTTTGTTTGTTTTACATCGTGCACGATTTGTCTGTTGGACCTTGGGAAGGAGGTGTGGGTCCTATGGTGGGATTTGTTTTTGGAAGAACAATAGGTTTTGGCCTAAGAGCTGGGGGCTTCAACTGTACTCCCATCCTGGGGGCCACCATGGGCTTGAAAGTACTCATTGTGTCACTGGAAGAGCTCGTGCTGCGTCGGATCTGCGGCTCGGTGCTCCTGAGCATCACATTATGGAGAGGACTGAGGGATTCAGTGGAAGAGGCAGGAGTGGGGGAATTTTTCATTTGTTCCAAGGTATCCAGCACCACGTCTGGGGCGTGCTTTGCTGAACTCTGCCTTTCCAGCTCTCGGAGTTCGTTCAAAGCGGTGTTCATTGTCTCCTCAATATCCTGAAGCCAGTGAGAGAGAAGAAAAGAAGATGGGACCTTTGAGAATGAATGAAGAACCCAATTTTCAAAACCCCTGGTACTGCTTGAGAAGCCATTCAGATAGTTTCTCATATATATGACTAATATTCACTGTATGTGACTAATATTCACTATATATGGCTAATATTCAATATATATATATATATATATATATATATATATATGTGACTAATATTCATAAGCAAATGTATTCCATGTTAAATCCTAAGTATTTGTTGACAGGCTTTCCTTAACATAGCATTTTATATGAACCTATGGTTTTAGGAGAGACAGCATGGCATAGTGTAGTTCTGTCATATTCTATTCCATATCTACTTGAAAGAGTATATTCCATATACTCTATTCCATGTACAGCAAGGTTTTTAATTTCATGTATCCCAGGCAGCTCTTTATGATTCTTGCTAAGTGGTAACAATGGAGGAATTTTTCACACCAGAAAATCCCCATGTTGATTCAGAACTCCAGGAACCTCCCCCCCCCACCAAAAAAAAATAATTTTAGGTAATGAAAAAAAAGGTGAAGAATGGCAATGCTGTCTAGAGAATCCAGGAACACACCACCATCTTGCAGAATCTTGATTAACATTCATGAGCTTAAAAATCGGATGGCATGTTGCCAACACACACATCTGAATTCTGACATCATTTGTCTCAAGTCAGCTTTCTGTAGGTGGAAGCCTTGCATGTTGACTATTTAATTTATGGCGAAGCCAGAGTATAAACAGTGACTACATCTCTAGAAATAAAATACTTGGGAACTGAGCACAGCTGAATATAATCAAGACAGTGATTAAATTGTGGCTTCATTCAAGAGTTATTCTATGTAGCCTCTAAAGCTGCTTCTAGAAGAGAATCTCCTTTTTTGAGGAGACTGAGTTGAGTAATTTTGAGTAGTAACTCCTATACTTTCTTTGCAATTGCGTTATAATGCTATGTCCACTAATCCTTGCTGCAGAGTAAGTTAAGTCTTGGTGTAGGCAGGGACTGTTGCATGCAAGGTAGAGCTGGAAATCATTATATGGACCTCTGGAGGATGACATCACTTCCCAGGAGATGACTTTCATATGCTACTCTTATTTGCCTTGAAAGATGGAGATTTGTTATTTTTGTAAAATGCATCTGCTCAAGAGAAGATACAGAAAGAATACTCTGTTCAATCACTTTCCATGTGCTGGAATTTGAGGAAAACCCAAAACTATACAAAAAGGGTTATACAAAGTTTTCTACTCTCTCACTCTCAGCTCTCTAACCCCTCCTCATTGTAGCCTCAAATCATGTTTCTTGTGTTTATGAGAAATAACAATTTCATGGGTTTATCAAAAGCACTAAATATCAGCTATACTCCTCAATTACTGGTTTAAAGCTTAAGCTACACCTCAAAGGACTGTATGTATTATAAGAAACCCAAAGCTTTTTTTTGATTATGTTTTCAAAAGGCCGAGCCATTTAAAATCAATTTAAATTTTTCAGTACTCTTCTGTAATTTAATTCACTTTCCAAGGTTCTCTGCGTCCTGCATAGAAACTAAAGCAACAAGAAAATGGCTTAGGTCATTCACGTTGGTGCAAGATTCCTTGAAAGCTTTTTAAAATTGAAAATAATCTAACTTTATTGCTTCTCCATTTTCCATTCCTTTCATTTCCCTTTCATGCCCTATCACTTCTCCTTACTCAATTCTCATGTTTGTGACGAATGACAAATCTTTTGGGTGGCTCTA
Source organism: Sarcophilus harrisii (assembly GCF_902635505.1). Classification (NCBI taxonomy): domain Eukaryota; kingdom Metazoa; phylum Chordata; class Mammalia; order Dasyuromorphia; family Dasyuridae; genus Sarcophilus; species Sarcophilus harrisii. The sequence continues at coordinate 75,251,301 of NC_045430.1, forward strand.
ATGATAAGCCCACAGACTCTGAATAGAATCACCTAGCTCATCTTTCCTTGGAACGCTTACAAATATTTTCCCTAATGGCCTATGTCAGTGGTTCTTCCCTGCAGGCACCAGAATCCCAAGCAATTACAGAGCTATTGCAAGGGGTTTGTGAAACCATCTGCATACTGAACATTGTCATTTTGATCTGTCTTTATTTGATGCTTTATCTTGACTTAATAAGCAGGGTGGAAAGCATACACACATACATATATATACACATATGCAATTACCTCCATTAAAATAGTATTTTTCCAATTACATGTAAAGACATTTTTAACACTTATTTTTTATATAATTATGAGTTCTAGATTTTCTCCTTTCCTCTTTTCTCCTCCTTCCTTAAGATGGTAAGCAACATGATATAGGTTATATGTGTGCAATCATGTAAAACCTATTTCCATATTAGTCACATTATGAAAGAAGAAACAGTTTGTTAAAAACAACAACAACAACATTACAGTGATTACTTTTTAGGCTATGTAAGTGCTCCTGTAAATAGCAAGCTATTTGTAAATAGTAAATTCAAATTTACTATTTTTGAATTGATGTACTTTCTTGTCATATGTATGTTTTTTCAGTCAATGGAGATTAATAATATAAATGATCACATAGAATAATTTTTTTTCTTTTAATTTTTTTTGCTGAAGCTAGGGTTAAGTGACTTGCCCAGGGTCACACAGCTAGGAAGTATTGAGTGTCCAAGCCTGGATTTGAACTCAGGTCCTCCTGACTTCAGGCCTGGCACTCTGTCCACCTAGCTGCCCCCAGTAAGCAATTTTTAAGAGTTTTAAGAGTATTCATGTTTACCTGCCTGTGTCATAAGTAAAGGCCAAAAACAGAAGACGAAAGAATGGAAAAAATACTATGTATAGTATAGATGTATTATGTATAGTATATATAGTATACATAGCATAAAAATTCTATATATAGCAAGGGGGAAAAGCTGGCACATTTGTGAAGTAGGGTTGTATTTATACTTGCTTAGATGCCAGTTTTTTTTTTCTTTTAGAAAATATACATTTTAGTCCCCCCAATTATTTATTAAAACAATTTTTTGGTCAATTTTTTAAAGTTTTGAGTTCCAAATTCTAGGCCCCTCTTCCTTCCTGAGATGATAAGCAATCAAATATAGGTTATAAATTGTTCTACCTTCAATTATAGTCACATGCCTACAAGCAAGTGAAAATGTATTTGAATTTCCCATTTCATGCATTTTTATGATGTTCAGTGTGGGCTACCCCTTACCCTGTGACATTTTTGCCTCTGTTCCCTCCTCAGGATGTCACTCAAGGTAAAAATTCACTATTCACACTAGAACCACAGTTGTGAATCCTAATTAGTGATTCAGTGTTTCCCTGGCTTTTTTCTAGGATTTAGAGAAGATACATGGAATCCTCTTTACATTCAAAGAAGTTTTTTTTTTTAATTTTTAAATCTATTATTACTGTTATTATCATTGGAATAATTCTGCAAATAGAAAACAAGACAGAACGAACACAACCCGCAGCATCCCACCTGAGCAATCGTCTCTGGGTCCAGAGGTTTGTGGTCGTTGAAGCCTGAGTACTGGCCCGATGATGTTGATCTCCGAATGGGAGGACTGTCTATCTTCTTTAGAGAATCATGTCTGCTAATGTTGGTCAGGCTGCCGTGGCCAGGTCTGCGCCTCCTCTCGGGGCTATCGTTGTTGAGGCTGCGGTTCTGCAACAGGGCTCGAGGGCTGCAGTGGCTGGACAGATTAGGGGACCCAAGCTCGGCCGAGGAGTTGGACAGAGAGTGGGATGGGTGGATAGGGCAGTGGCCATCACTGGTCCTGCCAGGACGCCTCGAAGGAAGGGGGGGCTCAGCCCTTTTTCTTTGTCTAAAGTAAAAGGAGAGAACAAAAGACAGCCGATTGTGCTAGGTTACAAGAGCTCAAAGATGCTCTGACTCTTTTGGAGTGGTAAGACAGTGCTGGACAGGTTGAGGGGGGTTGGGTCTAGCTCTGCCCCTTTCTAATATGGATGACTTTGGGCAAGTCCCCCTCTTTGAGCCTTATTTGTACCGGAGGGTCAGACTTTCCTTTGCAGCTCTAAATCCTGCCTTGCTGGTAAGTGATGGAGAGGTCCAGCTTACCTGGCTAAATATACATCAGGATGACGGTCAGTTGGGGAGTTCATGTCTTTGGAGGAACACTTATCTTCTGTAACGGGCCCACTGCTGGCTTCACTATCTGCTTTTTGGCTCAGTGTATCAGAAAAGGTATCATCCCTGCAAATAAAAAAGAGCAAAACATGAAGCTTGTTACTTTAAAGGTATAACGAGGCTTTAATTTAATTTATAATTGAATCCTTTAAATTTTCAACCCATAGTCATGTGACTCATGCTAAATGAAGGCCTACTTCTATTTGCATAAATGAAAAAGCATTTATTAAGTGCTGTCTGGGCGCCAAGTATTTTGTAAATATATATAAATAGAAAAGGTAGTCTTTGCTGCCTAGGACTTCACATCCGAATCAGAGTAATATGTATTGAAATTTCATCTACTGGTTAGAGAGAGGATCCATGGTTCCTAAAATGTGGTAGCAAAGCAAAATATTCATGTGTCTTTTAAAATGTCATTTCCACCGATAATATCATATTTCTTACGTTGAATATTGGCCAGCATCAAGGAATTCAGTGGCAGTGGAATTTCAGAAAGAAAAAGTAAACAAACAAAAGAAAAAAGGGTTTGTTTTTTTTCCTTGATCTTAGTCGCTGTGGCTTCTGAGGAATAATGGGATGCAGGACCTGAAGAAGTAGTCATTGGATGGTTGAAGCTCCCCAGGGATCGCTTCCTGGGATTATGGTTTCAGGCTTGAAAACAGTTGGAAGAGTTGCTACTCTACCTAGAACTGTAGGCCTTCACTGCCTTTGTTAGCAGTCAGCCCTGGGTGACGGCAGCAAAGAAGTCAGTCTCCTTATCTATAGACTGTGATTTCTCCCTTGAATGATGGCTGGGCCAAATGTCTGGGGCTGCTGGAGTAGGAGGCAGAAGTCTGCTATTCCTAAAGTTCTTATTAATCTCCATTAAGGTTTGAGTAGAGATGATGGTTTTCTAAGTTGTCTATTTGTCATCAGAGATGCTACGAAGGAGAAGGTAGTAGCATAGGCATTGGAATGAATTTCAATCTTGACTTTGATGTTTATACCAATTATGTGACTATGGGCAAGTCACCTGAGTCTCAATTTCCTCATCTGTAAAATGGGAAAAATAATTACTTGTACCTACTTCCTAGGGTTATTGGGAAGATCAAATGAAATAATGTACATAGAGTAAACTTTTATTAGATGTTGAATGTTTTTCATCAACTTTATGTATCTTTATTGCTTAGCATGATGCCTGGCAGGTAGTAAGGATTAAACTGTTGCTAACTTAATTTGACTAAATGTCAGATTTTGCTATTATTGGCACACAGTAGGCACTTACAAAACGTAAGTTTGTTTGACTTTTTTTGATTATTAAAAAGACTTGTGATTTTTATTTTTAATAAATATTTACTTATTAAAGTATTAATATATTATATATAAATATATAATTTATAATAATAAATTATTAATAAAGATTTAATAAAATATTATTTTTAATACTATAAGCCTTTATTCTGTACCCTTGAAACCTAGGTCTTGGGGCAATAAATGGGCACAAGAAAGGCTTCATCCACTGAATTCTGTGCAGTAGCACCAACACTCTTGCTTTTGGAATGATTGAGGGACACCTCGTCTCTTAAGAGATCCTGACTAGTGTTTATTCTTAGGAACATGAAACCTCTGGGAGGGATTCTCCCTTCAACAATTTCCCAGTAATCCTTGACCTACTTCCAAACCAAAAGGGGGAGACTGAGAAGAAGGGGAATGGGACATAAGCTGTTGCCAGGGAAGAGAAGAGGAAAGTTATCCCTGTTATTGCCAATCCAGGGACAAGGGCAAGGAAATATTTAATGAACTGTAGCAGTCTCTTGGGACTCTTTTATAAGATTCTTGAGGGATCTCAAGTGAGTGAGTTGGATCTTGATTCTTCTTTGAGAAGGAATGTCTTGTTTTCCTGAATATGGCGCTTTGTGTTCCGACATGGAGCCTTTAGGAGTTATTGGTGAAACTGGGCAATACTTACATATCCTGTACCACAATGTACTGATGAGGTACTAGGCCATCAATTCCATTGTGTCGTCCCTCCCACCAGTCCTCGGAGGCTCGGTGATATAAAAGCAGTGAGGCTCCCTTCTTGAAGGACAGTTCTCGAGCAGACCTCCCAACGTAGTCAAACTTGGCTATTGCTTCAATGGGTTCACATTCTGTAAGGAAACCATATATATATAAAAGTAAGGGCTAGTTTTCTGAGAAAGTCATTAGGAAATTTCTAAAAAGTATAATGTGTGCTCCTTTAATTCTCCACTCCCTAAATTCCATCTCCTTAAACTAGGTTCACAACCTATATGGAGTCTTGTAACCAAATGTGGGGATCAATTGTGAAATTGTGATTTATTAACAGCAAATATTTGATTTGTATACCTAATCTATATACTCAGGGTCACATAAAAATTTCTTGGGTAAAAAACGGGCTACAAGAAAAAAGTTTAAGAAGCCCTGCTAAATGAATGAAACATTTTGGGTACATTTTCAGAAAATTGGCTTTGGAAGCTCTGATCATCCAGAAGAAACATCTGGAATATAGTATCATCTGTATGTGAACAAAGAACTTATTGATCAAGAGTCAGGAAAAAGAAAATCTGTTAGCCTAGTTATGATTTTTTTGGTGTATAATGCAGCCTTTTTGCTGAAAGCAAAATTTAATAGCCTGTCTTGGACACTTAATAGTTATGTGACCTTATGCAAAGTACTTAACCTCTTTCTGCTTCACTTTTCTCATTTTTAAGATGAGATTGGATTAGATGCTGTCAAAGATCCCCTTTAGCTATAACTCTCTGATCTAAAAAAAAAAAATATATATATATATATATATATATATATATATGAACACATGTACAATGTGTGCACAGACATACACAAAACACACAATTGTTCTTCTGGCCGTGAATTATGGAATGTAATATAACCTCTGAAGAATATTCTGTTCAATGACATTAGCTTCCTGGCTGTTCCATCATCAAGGCACTCTAAGCTCTGGGCCCTCTATCTGGCTTTTACGCATGCTTCTTAAGCTCTCCCTCCTCAATTCATTCCAACTACTGACCTCCCTGACTTTCTTTAAGTCCTAACTAAAATCACACCTTCTGAAGGAAGCCTTCCCTAATCCTTCCTTTTTCTCCTCTTCAACAGTCTTTTCTTTTTCCAAATATATGTAAAGATAGTTTTCAACATTCACTTTTTAAGACTTTGAGTTGCAATCTTTTCTCCCTTCCTCCCTCCCTTTCCCCAAGATGGCAAACAATTGGATATAGGATATGTAAAACATGCAATCCTCTTAAATATATTTTCATATTTGTCATGTTAAGAAAAATTTAAAACTGTATATGTATATGCCTTAGCACAGTGGATAGAGATGCTGGGGCTGGGGTCAGAAAGACTAATTGTTGCGAGTTCAAATAGTGCCTCAGACACTAGCTTTGTGACCCTCAGTTTCTTCATCTGTAAAATGAGCTGGAAAAAGACATGGCAAACCATTTCAGTGTCTTTGCCAAGAATATGTGACTGAAACCATACATGTGTATATCTTAGGCTTTGGGATTACGGTTAAACGCAGTAAGGCCTACTTTTGGTGAATTGTATATAAAACAGTAGCTCTTTGAACCAAATGAACTTTTCATTAGGGTTTGGATACTGTTGTGATTGCCCTGAGTATGTGTCTGTGGGTGGAGGAAGTGCATCTTTCACTGTGCATCCTTGTTCAGTGATTGCTTGTATTTAGACACCCTTTTATTTTTTTTTCCTTGTCTCATTGATTCAGTCTCTCTAGATCTTGACCCTGTATTTGGGATCAGCATCTAATTTGGCCTATAACAATCAAGAAAACTACAGAACTTTAATTAACATTCTGTCAATGTCTGTAAATGAAATGAACACCAAATATTAACTCAGAACTTGGAAATAGGAAAAAAATCAGAAATAAATGGACTTGCTAATTGGTCATTTACTATCCAGATAAGAAAACATGCCAATCAATAAATATATCACCAAGTTAGTAGATAATGTTGATTATTAACCAGAACGGCAATATTTCTTAAGCTGTTGGGTATGCAGGCAAATAACATTAAATCTAAGATTTTTCATTTCCGCAGCCTGCTCCTAAGGTTAGAATGAAAGCATAATAAAACAATATTCTGAACTTTGCAGTGAAATATATCAAGGCTTTCACTGAAATGCAATATCCTTCATGGTTGCTATAATATCAAGCCGACAATGATGGAGTAGTTATGATTTCATTGCAAACGTGTTGATAATATTTATCACATGGAAAAATTACTACTCAAGAACAGAAGGCAACAGTTCATAATCTATTAGATTACAAATCAAGGTTATAAAAAAAAATCCACATGAAATGAAACTTCAATCGATTCAGTTTCCTTATATACTTTTATTGGCTAAAATTGGTACTCTGGCATTAAAAGCAAATGAAAAATCTGTTCTTCCCTTTCTTTCCCTCTCACCCCCACCCCCATCACTATTATGGCTTTGTCACCTATTTCCACAAAATAAAAACCTTGATTTGAAACGTAAGTTTTGCACTGATCCCAAACTCTGACTTTTTTTGGACAAAAGGGAGGGCTCTAATCTTTAGTAATTGTATTCAACCTCAACCTCGAAATTCCTAAAGATTAAAAAAAAAAAAAAGGCCAAGAAAAGTTCTTTTAGACTAGATTCATTGAAAAACTCATACTTAGATTCCTCCAATTTATAGCTTCTCTTGCTTCTATGGAGGTAAACAAATATTTAAAGAGGAATTCAAGAGGGCAAAGACAGGTGGGGATGGCGTTAGGTTTTTTTGCAGAGATGTTTATGAGTAATGATCAAAGTCAAACTTGTTAAAACTTAATGTAAGTTCATTTCCAAATCTGCTGGAAGAAATCACATATACACACACCATAACTTAACCCATCTGTCTCAGATTTCCTGAGAAATGCATTTATGTTTCCCTTGGAAGCAGCTCTTGGCAATTAAAAAACAAAACAAAACAAAAACTAGGTTATAATATAGTCTCTGAAGACACTGAATAATTCCAGAAATCATTTTTAGGCTAGGAAGCTTAACTTAGGTTGATTATCCATTGATAAATTCCAACCCATGTCTGAAGAAGCAAAGAAATGATTTTGGGATGTCAGATATGCTAGGAAAAAAATAGACTCATGTCTCATTCTAAGGCGTATTTTAATTACAGCTACATATCTCAAATGTAGACAGAAAAAAGGCCTCATTTCAGGGCCTATTAACAAAATAATATTTCATGCTACTGACTTAGGGAAGAATGATTAGGATTTTTAAACTCCCCCGCAGATCAAATAATTTTTAAAAGACTTAAACTAATTGAGTCCTTTAGTTCTAGAATACAATCTTTAGATCATGTGTCAAAATCCTGACAATTTCCACAGAAACATAGGTATTTAGTTTACCCTCTTGTGTTTTTCTAAGAAGAAATTCACACTATGACCAATATATATATGTGTGTATATTTATATACATATATTTATATTTATATGTGTGTATATATGTATATATATATATATATTTATACATAATTTAGCTACTGTGAGTGACAAGAATCAACTGTACTTTTTATTTGCTATTGAGACATGAGTGACTTTCTAACAATCTTACACTACAGTCCCAATAACTGCCCATAAAAACGTAGTCTAAAAGCAGTCATTCTTAACCTTTTTGTATGTGAAGCTATGGATCCCTTCCGTTTTTAAATGCATAAAATAAACTACATAGGATTGCAAAGGAAAACCAATAGTTTATATATATAATTATACACACACACACACACACACACGTATATATATATATATTTAATATATATATATATATTATTTATATATATAATATATAATATAATATATAATATATATATATATATATATATATATATATATATATATATATATATATATATATATATATATATATATATATATATATATATATATTTAAAAGTTTATGGACTCCAGGTTAAGAAATTCAGATCTAAAGAATCAAAGAAAAATACCAAATATGCTTTGAGACTTAGGTGTGAGGATGCTGGTTGATTTGATAGTGGAATTCTATGATTTGTTCTATTCAACTCAACAAACATTTCCTAAGCTTCTTCTCCTGTTAGGTGCTTGGCTTTTGTTATTTGGTCACTTCAGCTTTGGGATGTTGTCTTAGGGAACTAAAATTTAGACAGTTATAAAAGCATTTTTCAGGGTTGCATATCTTTCCCCTTATAGCTGCATGTTGATTTGTGGTCTAATCCCTTCTCCCAACTCCCCATAAATAATAGCAACTAAGCCTTCAGCAGGACAGAAATTTTGCAGCACTCTATTCCTTTCCTTGGGTGCAGACCAGATGAGTCTCACTCCCCCTTGCTCCAGGCACAAAACCTGCTATTTCTAGTTTTAATTATAAAAGATACCTTCATGGCATATTTTATTCGAATATGGTTTATAGGTATAAACTCAAAGGCTGGATTAAGAACTCAAACAAGTCTCAAAGGCCATCCAGTTTAACCTAGCACCTAGTAAGTGCTTAACATTTTACAGATGAAGAAATTTCAGAGACATTCATTGATTTGTTCAAGGTCATATTAGAGGAATAATGTAGCATAATTGGGATTTGAATTTAGGTCATCCAATTCCAGACCATAGTAATCTCCTCCCCCCACCCCCCCACCCCGAAAACACTAAAAGGAGAGATTGTTTTGTTTATTTAATCTAAATAAATATAAATAAAAGAATAACTAGGTCAGAAAAGAGCATTCAGTTCAATTAATAATAAATCGGCCTTTCTGGCCAATCATCTACTAGATTTAAGCTATCTTCCTTTCACCTGTTTTCCTCTAGGAACTACCTGGGTCTCTTTAGATTAATCACCAAGTTGCTTCCCCATATGGAGCAATCACAAGCAAAGACAACATCACATGAGGACGCTGGCTGAGGGCTCTTTGGAGATCTTGGGTGAGATTCTGTTGAAATGCTGAATAAGAGAAGGAGGCTGGCGGCTTTATCTATTTTTTCTGTCCCAAGAAGAAAAGTTAGAAAAGCTGACCATCTGTCTGGATGCTGGTATCATGTCCCATGCTTCCATTACCTGTCACTTTATCCACATGTCAAATACACCAAATTTTCCCTTTGAGGCTTTGGCATTATTTGTTCTTTCACAACCTGATCTGTTATCTGTTTCCCTGGGAGACAGATACAGAAAAAACCAGTGATCTGGCTTTTGCCAACAAAAGCCACTTTGTAAGCCATCACACAGCAGAGGATGGAAAATACAATGCTTAGGCCAGGAAAAGACACCTGCAATACTTCTGTTAATTTATTTAATTAGGCTCTGGCACCTCTCTCTTGCTGTCTTTTTCTGTCTTTTTTTTCTTCTCTCTCTCTCTCTTCTCTTCCTGCCCCTCCCCCTTATATTTTTCTTTCATCTAGTGTAGTCAGAGAATTCATTTAAAATGCAATGGCCACTTTAGGCCAGTTATCTTTTACCTGACAAATAAAAACAGCTGACAAATGGCCTACTTAGGTGAGACAGATATTTATACAGATAGTATTAACTTCGCTTTGATTCTATATTTTTCTGGGGAAAGTGAATAAACCCTCATGGAAGCCTCCAGCTCCAAAACAAAAGGTTCAGAGAAAGAAACAAAGCAATACAAGATAAAAGAAAGTAGATAAAAGGAGGGTGGGGTTGAGGGGCTTGAAAAAAGGCAATTCCACTGAAAGAGGAACTTTGTGTGTCATTTGCAATGACAACTTGCAAATTAGATTCACTGTAAGTTCTGAAAATGTGAATTTATCTGATTTAAAAACACACCCACAGAGAACAGTATTTTAACACCATGGTGAGATAAGATATACCATCTTCACTGGTGTGGGGCTCTGTACCAGCATCCTGATCCACTTCTTCCAAAGTACCGTGCTCACTATATGGACTGTCACTGTGGAGCAGAAATGAAAATCATTAGGAAGCCACGGGGAGCAGTTATTTGAGGAATGAGCAATTAAGAATTTAAAATAAAGGACACAATGCAAGGACATTCATAATTCATAATGCTAGGATCAGTAGGGAGGAGAACTATGACATCTGTGACTTTTGAATGAAGGGAAGGGAGATACCATCCATACCATTTCAGGAATGGGAGAGGGATAGAATTTGGAACTGAAAATGTAAAAAAAAAAAAAAAATGTTTAAAATAGTTTAAATTAGGGAAAAACATTAAAAATAAAGAGAAAATAGAAATGTTATAATTGATTTGCGAGGCATTTTATAGTGGGGTTTTTAAGTATATTTTAGAAAATAGCTATTGAAAATTTCTTGGATTAAACCTAAAAAAAAGACCAACATTGGTCAATAGGCTATTTGATAAACTGTGCAGGAGACCTTATATAGAGTTGTTCCACTTAATGGAAACAAGATTACAAGTATTACATGCCAATGATAATAGCTAATATTTATATGGGCTCTTTAAGATCTGCAAAGTGCTTTTCATATATTAGTTCATTTGATCATTACAACCAATGTGCTACATCATCCTTATTTCTCAGATAAGGAAATGGAAATAAAAAATAATAACAACAACAATAATAACTAGCATTTATACTCAGGCATTATTGCTATGGTGCATTTTTTTTTTAAAGTATGATCTCATTTGTTCCTCAAAATAGCCTTGAGAGGTAGATGCTATTATTATTTCCATTTTACACATACGGAAAACTGAGACAAACAGGCTAAATGACTTAAACTTGCCCTACAGCTAGTAATTGTCTGAGGCTAGATTTAAATTCAAGACTTGTGTGCTCTTTTCCCCAAATGACTACCTTCCTGGCATAACAGATAAGTAAGTTTTGTCATAAATAGTTGAAGCAAATGAGAACATTTTGGTAACATCACTTCTCAGTGATTGGAGTTATTTTGTGTTTATTACCTGGATGTACAGGACAGAGAACTGATCATGGCTGGCTGTTAATGTGAAAGGCGAGCAACATTCCAGAGGGACAGAGTGTTCTCCTTCAGTCTTTGGGAGGCTTAGATAGCCCTAGAACCCAAGTATGGAAAAATCTCAGTACTATTTACTGAGACAGCTGGTGGTACAGCAGACAGAACCTTGGGTCTGGAGTTAGAAACCTCAAATTCATATTTGACTTCAAATAGTTACTTGTTACATGACCCTGGCAAGTTACTTCACCAAGTTTACCTAAATTTCCATAACAGTAAAAAAATTACCGACTTTAAGGTTGGAATGGATGAGGATGTTGTGAGGATAAAATAATATTTGCAAAAAAACACAGCACAGGGGGTTGCTTATATTAGGTGCTATATAAATGCTTATTCCTTTTCTATTTGTTGCTATGATCAATTATATGATCTGATTTATAATTTTTATGAGTATTGAAAATAATTTGTTAATTGATAATATTTAATCATTGGCCTTTTGATGATACTAATTGATACCATTGAAAACGTAATTGTTAATATTCTGTGATCCATGGTTTACATTTAACTTAGAAGATGAAAGAGAATCTCTAATAAAATAAGGACATCTGTATACCACAGAAAGAATAAAATTAAGCTATAAGGATAAGTTTTGGTCTAATGTCTGACCTGGTACTAACACTGAGATGTGATCCTCTTTATTCTTGGTAAAGGGGCAAGAAACTTTAGTGTTCTGGGGTAGACGATTTTCTAGTTTCTCATGAGTAGAATTGTCACAGTAGGGTGGGCATATTTTTTGAATACTAGACACATCAAATATAAGTACAAAAACATCAATAAGTCAAATATGGAGGACTAAGGGTTATTTTCAGAAAAGGACACTACATTGCCCTTTCAGAAGTATGGATAATTGGGAGCTGATTATATTTTTCTTATGATCAGAAAAATTTCTATGCCAAGTTTCCAGTTTTTTCAAGGCTGTAGCATAGAAGGGGGAATCATGATTTGTTCTGTCTGGCTCCAGAAGACAGAATTTTGTAGGATACATGCTTCAAAGAGGCAAATTTCAGCTTGATGTCAGGAAAAAGCTCCCTAACAATGAAAGTTTTGCTAAAGAAGAATTAGCTACTTCAGGAACTGGCGAGCTTCCCCTGCACTAGTGGTTTCTGAAAAATGATTTGAGTAGATGGTGGGCATCTTATAGTGGAGGATTTGTTTAGAATACAGTTTGGATTAGATGGCTCCTGAGGCCCCATTCAACTTTAAAATTCTGTGACTCTCTAATACCTGAATTTTACTGATTTTGTACATGTTCTACCTTAAAATTCTAGGCTAAGCTACTAATTATAAGTGCTATAAAACTGGTAAGGATCAAAAAAGGGCTTATGTAATTTCTTTATTTTGAAAGCTTTAAGTGCTTTATGTAAGTTGATATGGGTAGAACCATTCATAATTACCTGGTAAAGGAGATAGAAGAAGGAAAATGAAGACTGTATCAATCACTTGAAAGAAACTAGATATATCTGAGTGAAGTTTCCAGTCATTTTTACTTGATGTTAGTACCCTAATATAAATTAGTACAAATATGAATACCAGAAAAGCTACCCTCTTCCAAATCTGACTACAAGAAAAAAATGTTTTTAAAATCTTGTTTAGGCAATAAACCCTGAGTTGAAGCTTAAGTTTGCCTGATAACAAGCTAGTTTCTGGCTATCATTTCAGTGCTACTAAAATTTACCTGTTCCCTAAATTTTATGGGGTTGTATTCTTTTAAGGCACATAGGTGGTACAGTGAATATAATGTTAGGGAGATGAGTTTAAACCCAACTTCTGACACTTACTGGCTTCGTAATCCCTGGGCCAGTTTCTTAAATGTGTCAGTTTCCTGAGCTGTAAAAATGGAGATAATAATGGCATTTATCTCCGAGGACTGATATAAGGAGAAAATATTTGTAGCATATTTTCCAAACCTTATAGTGTTATATAAATGGTAGCTATTATCATTGCTATTATTTTGAGAAGTGTAAGAATTTCCTGCTTTAAACCCCTACTTACCAGTAGTCATCTCCAGCCATGCACTTTTCATAAACTGGACCATCCAGCTCTTTAACATCTGGGAAAATAGTCTCATGGTGGATGATGATAGTTTTGATGATTTCATTCACGTGAGCCTGGCAAGACACCTGGTCCTGTATTTCTGGAACAGGCATTAGTGTTGGCCCAAAACAAATGGCCAGGTTATAAGGGTCCATCATGTTCTCATCACTGTATTGTGAGAGGCTAGGAAAGGAAACATGAGCAACTGTAAACAGATTTTTTTTAAAAGTAGAAAAAAATCAATGGTGTCTAAAAACACCCAAATTCTAAGAATTAAGTTCTAAACCCTTTGATGATTAATTATGAATTATGACTTTCTATTCTACCCTAAAGCAGTTCAAATGAAAAAAAAGATAGCGCTAACTTGTATTGAGTAGCAGCTGAAAGAGAATTGTATATTCAGCTTGCTTTATTAAGTAGTATTCTTGGAAGCCAGGGAAGAGAATTTATTATGGTTCTCAGTACAATTGGGAACTAGGATAAAGTGAACAGAGTTCCATCTGTAAGAGACAAAGTAAACAATCAACTATTAAATGTCAAGCAGATACATCTGGGAGGAACAGAAAGAAACCTTATAAGGCTGCTATGTTTAGATCTCTAAAATTCCTCCTCCCTCCCATTTTTTCTTTCAGATTTTTTTCTTACTAAAAAGTATTAAGAAACACTAGTGAGGAAGAGGGTTTCTTTCTTTGCCACTTGAGAGGGAGCAAATGAATAACTCTTGGAATTTAAAATCAATGTAAGAGACTTCAAAGCTTGGTCTCTAAAGCTAAACAATAGTCTCCAACCTCCATCATATCATATACATTAAAGGAACAAAAATATTCTCTTCCACCTCTGCAACATAATTTTTAGGAAAAATACTTCTATCTCATTCATGGATTGTGAGCTGCTTTTTTTTTTTTGGGGGGGGGGGGGAGATCCCTAGTGGCTAGCTATATAATTACAGAGTTCAGTCATATGAATATTCATAGTTTTGTTATAATAACACTTCCTCTGGGTTATTCCCCCCAACCTGCACAAATTGGTAGACAGGGTAGCTGGTACCTTGTATTTAAGAATAATCCTTTGAGGGCCTACTTCTAACACTTTGGCTCACAAGCCCTCACTAACATGCTTCCTACAAACAAGTAGTCAATAAATATTAAACAAGGCCATTTGTTAAGATAACATAGTGCAACAATAGCTATAAAACATTCACCACATAGTAAGGACATATTCTCTCATAAGTAAATGCAGCATCCATGGGTTGGGAAGGCTTAAACTCAAGAGTATACATGTACTAATAGTACTAATGAAGATTATAAGATGCTTGTTGTTACCTTCCCTCTTCATTCAAAGTGGGCAGGAAGTTTACATTAGGAAAAAATATTTTTACTTGAGTAATGGTAGGTTTCTATACAATGTCTAGTCTAAAGAGAATTAAAAGTCCAGATGAAAGCACAATGACTGACACAAATAGGTCCTTAGCAAATGTTTGTTGAATTAAATTCTAATGAATGAAAAGATGACTGAATGAAGGGAGGTGGGGAACCAACCATTACCAAAACAAGGTGGTATTAGAGTCAAAAATGACTTGCCATAATGTATGCTATGATATGCTTTTTGTGAAATAAAGTAATCTAGTTGTTATCTATCCTTCATTCTCAAAAAAAATCGATGACATTGCAAGAGTAGTGTCTAGAAAAGGAATCTAGTTATAAACAGAAGGGAGAAAAAAAAAAAAAAAAGCATAATTTCCACAACTGTTGTGTAGACTTTCTAACTTCAGTCTTAAAAATCCATAATATAGCATTGGAAAGTCATGTTACTCAAATTGGGCCAAATCTTTTCTCATATCATCACCTAAATTTTGGAAATGTTCTTTTCCTTCATTTCTGTTTGTTGAAATCCTTTAAGACTTCTCAAATGCTGCCTTCTTGAATCCTTCTCTGATCTTTTTAATCGCAAATGATAAAGTAATCTCACTGCAGTCAAATGTCTATAGCATTCTTCATCTTCAGATAGTTTCACCAAGTTCTAGTTTGCATTATTATAATATTGAGTATATTATTATATAAAATATAATAATTATAGTTATACTTATATGTTATAATACAATATATTACATATTATATAGATATATAATAATATATAATTATGTTATATTATATAATATTGTTAATGTTAATTGTATACTCATTTTAGCTCCTTTATCAGATTGTAAGACTTTAAAGGCAGATGCCATATCTTAAGTTATCTATCTCTCTTCTCCAGTGCTCAGCACAACACTTTGCACAAAGAAGGTACTTAATAAATGTTGAAAGTAAATTGAGAGGAAAAAACAAAAAAATGAATTGAGGATAAGGCAGGCAAAACAGAGCAGAGACCCTGGATCCAAGAGGATCTGAGTTCAACTCCAGCCTAAGACACTTGAATACTTACTAGTTGTATGATCCTACTTGCCTTGCAGCAATAACAATAAAAGAATCTGAATTGAAGCTAAGAGAATCATTGGGGATTATTTTAGAGCTAGAAGAGAGCCTTTCCATTTTGAAACTGGCAAGTAGAAAAGAATTGGGGGTAAAACATAAGGGTTTAATCCTTAGAGTATTTTAGCCAAAGGGAATTTATTTTTCATTCTTATTTATCAGAAACATTTGAATAAAGGAGACAGGCAATTAATCTTTCCAAGTTTACAAATTAAAGTCTGAAAAGTGAGCATTTGAAAATTAAAAAAAAATTATTACTAATTTATGCATAACAATGTTTTTGTTTGTTGTACATCATACAAAGAGTGAAAAGGGGAAATGTATATGAAAACTGTGAAATTTTGTGATGTACAGTTTTTTTAAAGTACAGTCCCCCCCAAAAAGGACAGCACAATACTGTATTTTTAAGAGTACAGTAACTTTTACTGTTGTTCTCCTATCATGCTTATCATTTCCTTTAATTCCTTATCATTTTTTAATAAATCAAATGAAAAATTAGCAATCACCTCTCTTTGGGCTCCTTCCAAAATCCCCACACCCAAAATTCACACAACAAAGGCAGTCTTTTCTGAGGCTAGAGGCAGTATGGCAGACTGCCTTTGTGCTTGAGCCCATTTCCACCCAACATCTGTCTTTTCACTAAGATATTTAGGGAAAGATACAATTTGATTCCAAATAGGAAATAAGCTGAGAACAGGCTTTTTCCTTCTTAGAATTTCCATCTTCTGTAGGCAGCCAAGTTCCTGGCACTTAGTAGGCACTTAAATACTTGGGGGCAGCTAGTTGGTGCAATGGATAGAGTGCTGAGCCTGAAGTGAAGAAGACCTGAATTTAAACCTGTCCTTAGACACTTACTAGCTATGAAACTCTGGACAAGTCACTTAACACTATTTGCCTCAGTTATCCATCTGTAATATGAACTGGAGAAGGAAATGGGAAATCACTTCAGTATCTTTGCCAAGATAACCCCATATGGGATCATAAAGAGCCAAACATATTTGAAGTGACCAAGAATAAATAAATACTTGATATTTGACTTGCTGGTATAAGGGTGGGGGTTAAAAGCATCTTCATAACCACACTTGGTCAGAACATCTCTATCAATCAATGAGTATTGCTATTATTTTAAGAACAATTTTGACTAGGTCATTTTAATTATTGTAAATAACCAAATTATCTACAAATGACACAATAAGGAAGACATTATCTGTATCCAGAGAAAGAATTGATAAACGGAAGTATATGTAAAATTATATATATATATATACATATACATATATATATGTATATGTATATATATATACATATATATACATATATATATATATATGTATGTTATACACACACACACACATCCCTTTCTAAAAGCTACTTAGGATGGCTGACTAAAATGATTCTTAAATAATACCTCCTTAGACTTGAATTGTAAGGTAGGGAAGAGAAAACATTAGAACTCTGAGTGAAGATGCATCCAGCTCATTTCTAGGGACCCAACTTATTTGTGAGTAGAAGATTGAGAGGATCTTCACAGCTAACATGGAATATACTTGATTGGAAAGATACTAAATTTCAGTGTTCAAGGACTGAGGATAGGGGTGATAAGACAATAGGTGTGTGTGTTGTATCATCAGAGAGTAAACATGTGACATGTATACAGTACCTTAATATTTGCAAAGTGCTTTTCATGGTTTAAAGGCTAGTAAAGATGCAAGCTATTCTCTTGGATGGAAGGCAAATGTAGTGAGAATCAAGAGAGTAAATCTAAAGACTTTGACTAATTTTTCACCCATGTTGTTAATGTCTTTGCACCACTGTAGTAAGTTTAATATATTTAAAAAGATAAAACTACAATTGTGCCTAAAAATAATTATGACCTGAATAGACTCCAACAGCTATTTCTGTCTGAAGCTTTGGGAAAGGAGAGGTACTATAGCTGTAGCCACATGGTTCTCTGCATTATTTAAATCCAGATGAATTCATTTAAACAAATATTTATTGAATGCTAGCTATTTATTATATAGATAGAAGTCCTATCTATTTAGACACCTTGGCTTTGACACTCTGAACCGAACTGAAGACACACATGCGGCTGATAAATTTTCGGAAGGGGCTATGTCCACAATTGCCTTGGCATTTTTTTTTTCCTGAGAGCTTAAAGCAATCTGCAAACTTCCCCTCCTTCTCCAGAGAAGGATAGAGAAAAGAATATCCTAATTTTAGAAATGGACAATTTACACTGGACAGAGGAAAAGGCATTTCCTCAAATTGACTCAGTAAATCATTGGTGAACTCCACCCCCCGCCCATGACATCTATTGTATTTCTTTAGCTCCAACTGCTTATTTGAAATGCTGATAGGAGAACTTGTGGGGTGGGAAAAGGGAAGGGAGAGGGAAAGCTTATCTAGGATTTGGCCAGGATGCTTTTAAAATGCTGGATATGTACAGGAAATAAGAAAACTAACCATTCTGTCTTTTTAAAATTGAAAAATAAATTGACTAAATAGAAAAAAAAAAGTTCTCTTGAAAATCAAAACAACATTTTTATATTTCTATTGCATTATTAATGGAAAAAATGTCTTGGAGAAATGCATTTCAACCTTTACAGTATCTCATTCTACTAAACTTAAAGAAGTTCTCATTTAATTCAGAGCATAACTCATTTCTCCTTTTTCTCCTTTCTCCCTCCCAAACAGTGTTAAAATTGTAATAATTTTCCACAGTGGACAGGTGCCTAATTCATTATGACTTAAAAAAAAACCCTTATGAAATAGTTACTTTTAGCAGAGTTTGGTAGTTTGTTCCTTTTAAGAAGAGGAAGCTTTTGAGGATTTTATGGCCATAGTTTCCTCATTTGTTCTGACAAATGACTTTTTGTAATCCTATGACCACATAGCCCACTAGATCCTTCTGTTTTCCATTATTTCTTGAGGCCTGATCTTGAAGCATTTGGTGTAGTTTTTCAATTTAATGGTGATCTTGATTTGCTAAGGAAGAAATAAACCTTCAGCCTTCATTTAATCATTTTTCCAGTCTTGAACTGTGCTAATTAAAATATATTTGCCTATGATGAAGAGAAGGAAAATATCACTTTCATAGAGATCCTCAGGACTGAGAAATAATTCAGAAGTAGCACATAAATAGTTAAATGTAGGTATTTCTACAGAAGATACTTACTGGTTGAGGAAAGCAAAAAGGTACCTCATCACGATAAGGATCGATCTGGGCAAGGTGAGGAGGAGTTTACGGATGTGAAGAGCCCTCTCATAGAGATTATCTATTCCTACAAATAGAAGACAACACTGTTAAGATTATTCCATCTAAATTAACAAAGTAGAAAGATACCAGTACATTTTGATCTGCTCTATGATAAAGACACTCATATATGTTGACTCTCGATCATTCTTGGTTGGGCCAGATCCTCAAACTTTCCCCATGAGCATGGAATTGACATTTAAGTGAAATAACTTAAGGGGTGCTACTATTTGTAAGGGAGTCCCCTCTACCTCACCATCATATTTCCTTTCATTGGTGCTCCTACAGTTCTATTGTCAAACAAGATTCTCCTCATTTATTTACTGTAAAAATTGTTTTAAACTTGCTGACATTTCTGAGTTCTTCTGAACAGTTTTCCCCTTCTTTTTCTGGATGAGAGAGGAGAAAGAAGGATTTGTCTTTCGCTATGTTTGACCACTGCCTGGACTTCCTGGTGCATTTCCAAGTATTGTTTTCTTCTCTACTGAAGCACACTTTTCTGAAGCTTCTCAGCACAGCGGTATTCCTGAATAATATTACTCTTAGGGAAGATATAGTTAACAAGGATATTAATACCATTTTCTCTCATAAAAGTTCTACTTTGATGCCTTATCTTGAGTTAATGGTAATAATACTGAGTCCCCCAGGCTTCAGCATGTTCTCTGGTAGACCCAACCAAGCTTGAAAAATTGGAACAAATCTTGTTTGGTAACATTGGTTACCAGACCAGTCATAAGGTGATAAGGTGATTTTTCTCTTTTGTTTTTGTAATCTTTTTTTTTGTAATCTTTTGTTTCTGCTTTTGTTTTGTAATCCATAAATTCTCTGTTAAAACAAGGAAATATCAGCAGTAAGAATGTCCACAAATAATCAATATGGCACTGGTGAAAGTGAAATAATAATCCCACTTTTTTCCCTAGAGCATTTTGCATCCTGCCTCAGGAGTTATGGGACCATTAACGCTTACTATCTGTAGGAATTCAAGCAAATCACTTCACTTTGGTTTTCTTTTCTATAAAATGAAAAGGTTGTACTAGATGGCCTCAAAGGTCACTAAAATCCTAAAATCTAAAATCCTGTGTCCAATTTTTTTTTTAGTGTTTTCAAATCCATTTGTTTTTTTAGAGCCACCCTGTGGCACAGATATGCTAAGAGTTATATTTTAGAGATCAGGAAATTGAGAATCTGAGAGCTTAAGTGCTTTGTTCAAATCACAGATTGAGTAAGTGGTAGAGGGAGCTAGAATGTAGGTCTTTTGACTCCCAGCCCAGGAATCTCTCTGCTCCATTGCTCCATGCTCTGCATGGCTTTTTTGAGAGAAGTGATGAGTGTACAAAAATGAGAGCCTCAGTCTGTGAAACATATGAAAATACTGGCATGATTTCTCCCCTGAAGAATTTCAATAGTCTTTAATCATCCTATTTAATAATAGGAAGTGAAAACAATTGACAAATGTAGCAGAATAGATGGGAAAACCTTCCACCTTCATCCTCCTATCAGTATCAGTTCAATTAAAATCTAATTCAGCCCAGACAGGTGATAATCTACAAATTAAAAATAAAATGCATGAATAACTACATTTAATGAACTAATTTTCCCCAGCTCTTTCATTGTGTTCCAAGAGTAAGAATAACCATTTATACTGAGAGGAGAAAAAATTATCTAGGGCTGTTGTCCACTTAATTAACCACTCATATGATCAGACAGTTGGTTTTCTGCACAACTGAGGAAGATTCTAATTGGTGATAGAAAAAAAGAAGAAATACATGGATATATATAATTCCCAGATGTCCTTTGCTTAGATACAAATGACTTCAAAATAATAAAAATAGTATCCTTATCTTGGTAGTTAGGACCAGTGACTGTATTATAATGTGAACTGGAGCTATAACATTTTAAGTCTATGAATTCTTCTAAGAAGTCCAACTACAATGGAGCTAAAGAATTGACATGCTATTCAGACTTCCAAAGCACTTTTCTTTTCATAAAGGTACCTTCTATGTCAACTCAGAAAATGAAAATATTTGAGCATTATGGAAACTGATATATTTGTGGTCAAATGTATTCATGATTTATGAAGTGCTTCAGAATGAATCAACCTTCTTGGATGTTTAAAAGGCAGATGGGTTAGAGTTCTATTTTATTGAATGCAGTGCCTTGTTTCAAAACTTTTCAGAAACTGGCATCACTGGAAATAAATTACTTTCCTTTTGGAGGTGGGTCCCCAGTCCCCAAGTGACAAGTTGCCATTCCAATTGACTAATCTATACTTAGTGATCTGGAAAAACTAACCCAAGATCCCAATATAAGAAGTTTATTTTCTGGTCATCATGAGAATTAATTCCATTATATCAATGGCTTCCATGTGCTTTAGTTAAAGGGGGGAGGAGGGCAGATATTTTTACCCTTCTTTAGCAGAAGAGAAGCTGAGGTGTGTGTATATATGTGATATATGTATGTGCATGTATGTTGTACATGGGTATGGAATCAGATTTGGAGCTTAAAGGAACTTTAGAAGTCACTTAATTCAACTCCCTTTATTTTTAGAGAGGGGAAACTTAGGTCCATTCATCGAGAAGTCAAGAGGTCAGAGAGGTAGAAAGGGGCCAAGACTTCAAATACATTTCATTTTCCACTGTAACGTATGGATGAAGTGGTTCATCTACAGAGAATCAACAAGAATTTAAACAAGAATGACCAATGTTATGTGCTTAAGTTTTAGTAGAATAGGTATTAAATGATGTAAAATATTTTACACAATTTCATTTTTCCAATTTCCTCTCTTAAGTTACCAATGATCTCTTCACTGCCAACTGTCATGCCCTTTTCTAGATCCTGCTCTTTCTTGACCTCTTTGCAGAATGGGGCATTGTTAAGCACCTTCTTTTCTTGGACACTGCCTCCTCTTTAGATTTTTTTGTGGCTCTGCTCTTTTGGTTTTCCTACCTTTCTGACTACTCCTTATTTTTTTGATTGGATTTTAATCCATTCCATGCTACCAACAGGGCATTCCCCTCCAAACTCTCTTTTCTCTGTATTCTCGCCTTTGGTGATCTGATCAGTTCCTATGGGTTCAATTATCCTAACTATAGAGGATCCCCAAATCTATTAATCCAATTTTAGTCTCTCTTCTGAGGTACAGTCCCAAATCACAAGCTTCTTACTATAGCTTAAACTGAACACCTGCAAGACAGTATATATGTATAATTCTCTACCCTTCCACCCTCACTCAAATCATCTCTCTTCCAAATTCCCCTTTTATTCCTGAAGTTATCACTATTTTCCCAGTTAGCCAGGTTCATAACTTCAGGGTCATCCTTGATTCCTCTTTTAATATTAACCATACATTCAGTCAATTGCCTAATCTTTTTATTTCTACCTCCACAATTCTTGTGTTTCCATTTTTCCATTTTAATAGGGACTATTCTAATACAGATGCTTCTCATCTCTTGCCTTAACTATTGTTGTTTGTGGTTGCTCACTCATGTCTGACTCTTTGTGACCTTATTTGGGTTTTTTCTGACAAAGATACTAGAATGGTTTGCCTTTCCTTCTCCAGATCATTTTACAGATGAGGAAATTGAGGCAATTGGGGTTAAGTGATTTGCCTAATAGTAATCTGAGATTAGATTTGAACTCAGGAAAAATAAGTCTTCCCAACTCCAGGCTCAGTAATCCATCCACTATACCATTTAGCTGCAATAGACTTTATTTTTTGTCTCAATGTTCCCATTCCCATTCCAACATATTCTTCACACTACTAACAAAACACAGGTCAGATCTTATCACTGTCCTAGATAATAAACTCCCTATTACCTCTATAATAAAATACAATCTCCTCTCTTTGGTACTTAAAAGTTCTTCACAACCGACCTCACTCTATAGTTCTGGTCTTTTCCAGCCAAATTGCCACTTGCTATTGCTTTGATGAAATTCCCCATTTCATTTTTATACCTTAGCTCTAGACGTTCCTTATGCTTCCCTTCTCACCTCTACCTCTTGGCAGCTCTGGCAGCCTTTAAAAGTAACCTTAAACACAACCTCTTCTAAGAGATTTCTCCCAATCTCTTCAGCTACAAGTGTCTTCTCTTCAAAGACCATTTCCCATCTTCTCTGTATTTATCTTGTATATACTGATTCATATATTTTGTCTCTTAAATTAGAACCTAAGTTCCCTGAGGGAAGGACTATTTTCCTTTTTTTTCCTTTAGCACTTAGTGTCTAGCAAAAATTTAATAAATGCTTTCTGACTGAGCTTTTATTAAGTATTTTATGATTAAGTCTGTCTTTGAATATTTAGTTACACCGAATAAAACTGTAACAGTACTTTGATATCATCTGTAATTAGGGTGTTTGTCACCCAGTGTAAAATAATTATATATTTTGGTTTGATGGTAAACACGAGTCATGTTATACATGTTATTCTTAAAAGCAAAAAATGTTTATCAACATTTATTCTCTTGTCAACAAGGCAAGCATATGTTGTCTTTAATGTTATTGTCTAAAACTGAATTCATCTCAGTGATGAATTTGAAAAATATTGCGTGAAGATGACCCTGACACTCATAGCAGTCTGCTTACAAATGTCTATATTTGTTATTAATAGCACACTGACAGCTATAGAAGCTAGGATGAATGTATGTTTTTTTAAAAAAGCCTTTGCTTCTACTTAGGATGTGAGAAATTTAAAAATTCTTTTAAAGAGTTAAGAATACTGTTTTCTTAGCTACTAATCCAACTTTGGGCCAGAGGATGGGCAATTGTGATAGTGAGAAAGGGTTAATAGTGAATAGTATCTTGGGTTCCCTGGTTTTAAAAAGAATTATCGACATCATCATCAATTATTGTCCCATTTCTTGTTAAATGCTAGTTTGGCAGCTAGCTGGCACAATGGAGTCAGCCTGGAGTCAGGAAAACCATAATTCAAATTTGGCTCCAGATACTTACTAGCTGTGTAACTGGAGGGAATTCACTTAACTCCTGTTCACCTCAGTTTCCTAACCTGTTAAATGGGGATAGTAATGATACCTATCTCCTAGAGTTGTTGTGGATCAACTGAGATAATAAATGTAAAGCAATTAGCACAGTGCCTGGCACATAGTAAGCACTATAATATATTATAGTAGTGTAATTATTTAGTATTTTATTATATTAGTATTATTATCCATATTATGGATAATAATATTAGCTATATTATATTAACATTATATTATTATTCTAGAATACACAAAGTTCCTGCTTATATGGAAGTGCCATTGTAATATAAGATCTTTTGGGCAATTCCTGTTAACTTTAGAGACAAATATCTCTGAAGTTTGAGGTCCTAAATTCTAATACCAATTCTGATATTTATTGCCATTGTAACCTTGAATAGATACTTTTATGTCCCTGGCTTTAGTTTTTTCACTGGTAGAATGAGGGACTTGGATCAGATGGCCTCTGAATGCCTGTTCAGCTTTAGTTTTAGGATCATCAGAGCTTTTGGTTAATTCTTGTCAATCCTTGCTGTACTATGGACACCTCTGGCTCTTGAAAAACCTTGTTTCTGTCAAAATTCAGCTCAAACACCATCTTCTGCGACCAAAGAATCAGTTCCTGATGTACAAAGACCAAAACTGAAAAAGTCCCTGCCTTCATGAAACTTAAATTCTATTGGGGGAAAATGACATGTGTATATAAGCACACGCAATATTACAAGGTAATATTTTGAGTCCCATCTATCATCTGGTGATTCAATTAGGTCTCAGAGGAAAACCTGAGATCTAAGAATCAAAGCTAAAGAAGGAATGAATTTAGGAACTGGAGAAAAGCCATGCAAAGAATTGGAGACAGGAGATCCATGAAGACTTTCCTAATCGTCCCATCATCTAGTATCGCTCCCCTTCCAAAGTCCTTTGAAATCATCATATAGATATTCTGTATACATACATGTGTACATATATATATATAGTAGATAATCTGTATATATAACATGCATTTTGTAGTCTATAGAATATGCATGTGTGTATGCAGAATTCAAACACACATGTATATATACATAGCCTAGATATATATTCTGTGTAATACATGTGTTTATAGGCTTCATACATGTTCTACATATATCTAACACATATACTATATATTCTACATACACACGAGTATATAGCTTATATATAATACAGGTATGTATAGACTATATATTTATATTACATATAAACAACATGAATGCACACACACACACACATACACACACATATATACGTTTCCCTGATTCATAAGGATAGGGATTTTGTCTTTGTATTCCTAGAGTTAATAGAAGGCACACAGTAATAATTAACTAATAGTTAACATTTATATGTGTCAGACACTGTGCTCAGTGCTTTATGATGATTTATCTCATTTGAGCATCACAAACATCCTGGGAGATAGGTGCTATTATTATCCTCATTTCACAGATGAGAAACTGGGCAGGTAGTGGGAAAGTGATTTGCCCAGGATAACCCAGCCACGAAGTATCTGAAGGCAGATCTGAATGCAGGTCTCTTCCTAGCTCCACATACTGTGCTTTAACCCCTATGTTGTTATTGCTTGTTTTTCAATTGTTCTTCAATCACATCTGACTGTGTGACTCCATTTGGGGTTCTCTTGGCAAAGATAACAGATTAGTTTGTGATTTCCTTCTCCAAATCAGATGATTTGATTTACAGATGATTTACAGATGAGAAAACCGAGGTAAACAGGGCTAAATGACTTGCTCAGGCTAGGTTGCCCACAGCTAGTAAGTATCTGAGGCTGGATTTGACCTTGGGAAGTTACCTTCCCGACTCCAGGACCAGTGCTCTATGCAATATGGTACCCATCCATCCTGCTACCAGCTGCTTAATGAATGCTTACTGATTTATTGTGAAGGTGGAAAACCCATTTACCTTTATGGTCAATGTAAGGTCAGGTTCCAATGCTAGTTCTAGCCCTTACACCTGATGTGATCTTGAGCTAATGGTTAATACCCCTGAGTCTCAACTTCCCTGATTATAAAATGAATGAGTTGAATTGGGTAGCCTTCCAGCTCACAATCTGTGATCCTCCCATCTTAAATATTCTTATACATTTTAAGGATGAGGAAGGACTTATTAAACTGCCAGTGGTGAGTTACAGTTTAGTTATAGTTTTTCTTGCTTGTGACAAAAACCAATCATAGACCCAAGGAATGGAGATGAGGAATAACAATGGTAGCAGTGGGGAAAAAAGCTGACAGGATAAATCCTGTGCATGATCCTGAGCCAAAGTAGGGTGATACGCAACCAGCTGGCATTCCTGAAGTAGCAGTGCAGGTCTGGAGGGATGGAAGCCACCAGTTGGCGGTGGCAGACAGGCTTGAAAATTTCCCTTGGCTATCTCCTGTAGGCACAGCCGGGCTTGTGGTCTGGCTCCAGTATTTGGCATGCTCTCTGGGCCTCAGGATTTGGGCCAACATTAATAGTTTTCATGGGTAATCTGGAAAACTTCCATGTCTATACCTGTTTATGAATGAACGTGGATGAACATCCTTTGCCTTCCTTCATAGACAAGCAATTATTGATGGATATAAGTTCCTACTTTGTGAACATTTGCTCCTTTGGGGCATATTATCCTCCGGGAAAAGCTGTGAGTAGAAGCTTTGTTTTATTTTTTCAAGCTATATCTGGTTTCCACAACCTTATAAGCTCATGTACTTGGGAAAAGGAGGAATTCTTAGCTAGATTTGGTCCTTTTAGCTAAAATTCTCCAAGTGAATTAAGTTCTTGTCTCAGAAGGAGAGAATGTTATCATTCTGATGCCCTGATATTGAGGTGTGACAATTCTATGAGGATGTGTATGAAAAGCTAACCCTTAATTATATATTTGAGTTCTGAAAATGGCAAATATCAAATCTTAGAGCCACCATTTCTAAAAGACGTGCCAGAGAACAAATGCTAAATCACACTATGCTGTTTCCCTTGCTAACTTATCCTTAAGCATTAAGACATGGACGGAAATTCCATGGTAGCTACATTTAGAAAAGGTGTTTATTTAACAGCAGTTGCTTCAAACATTCCTGACATCCATTGCTAAATACTCAGCTTTCAAGATCAATTTACTAGTTAACATTATATATTTAAGTAAGCATTCACATTTTATTTTTGCCACATTGCATTTAGGATTGATGTCTAACATGTGCTTAAGTTATGTGTGCATATGAAGGGGAAGAGGAGGGCTAAAAAGATGAAGAGAGGAGAGAAATAGGAAGGGGAATGGGATAGAAGAAGAGGAAGGAAGAGATATTTAGATGAAAACTTTAATGGTAAATTGAGCTTATTTAGATTAATCTTTGCTTTCAAAATTAGGATATATTATCAGTCAATGTGTGATTTATACACACTCAAATGTACATATTTGTATGTATGTATGTATATACACACATATACATACAAACACAAACCTATTTACCCGGAGTCATGTAAAAATTTCTTGGGTGAAAAAGGGTTGTAAGTGGAAAAAAAAATTAAGAAGCCCTGTTCTAAATAATTAACATTTTATTTTGTGGCTTTATACAATCTATACTGTATTAAATCCACACATGGATTTAATGCTGAGAAAGACCTATTTAGGTAAACTTCATTTTAATGTTTTTAAAACTTCTTTTTTGTTTTTGGATCACTTTTATTTCTCAACATAACCCTATTTCCTGTTCCTTCGTCAACCATTCCTTGTAATGGATTATTCAAGAAGCATTTATTGGGTTCTTATGAGGTACCTGATGCTGTGCTCTGGTAATACAAAGAAAAAATAAATAGTCTCTGCCTTAAAGAAGTTTACATTCTAATGGGTGAGACCTGTACATGAGAAGGTACATACACATACATATTGAGAGAGAGGGGTGGGGGAGGAAAGAGAAAGCAAAAGAGAGGGGGAGATGGGAGGAAGAAAGGAGGAGAGAAGGAAAAGGGAGAGAGAAGGAGAGCAAGAGGGAGCAGGAAAGAGACACACAGGCAGACACAGAGAAATGCAGATAACTTTAGATTTATGAATGGGGGGGATACTGGGAGGGAAGAACTGGGAAAGGTCTCTTGTGGGATCTGAGATGAATCTAGAAGGAAGTCAGACTTTTGAGGCAGGATTTAAAATCAGGTCCAATCCTCCGTCCACTATACCTCAGCTACCAAATACAACATTTTCCAAAACAGTTAAAACACAATAGGAAGCACTAAAGGTTTTGGCAAAGGGATATAAAGAAAAAGAAAATCTTGTGTACATGAAATGTTACTTTAAATTATTCTATAATGGGACTAGGGAGAGAGAATTGTGGACACAATTACAGCAACATTATTGGAAGATGACAAGGCCCAAGTCTACTAATTATGTCCATGACCTCCTATTGAATATTTTCCTGTACCACATTTATTATACTTGTCTTGTATTAGTTTTGTGATGTAGTATTTTTTAAAATTTGCAGTTGTGATATCATTAGAATAGAGAATTCCTAGAGGGGCAACTTCCCCCCTTGACCTCACAAGTCAGATCCTACCAGCTCTGTGACTTAAGAGATTCTCAGATGTTGTCCAAGACACTGAGGAACCTTGCCAGTAGGTATCAAAACTTAAAACAGGGCTGGTCCTGCAAACTACTATTATTCTTCTTGTATACACTCATCTATGTGTCTGACCTTTTGTGTTAGACTATATATAATTCCTTGAAGGTAGGAAATCTCTCCCCCTTCCTTTCTCTTGCCCTTCTTTCCTCTCTTTCTCTCCATCTCCCTCCCTCCCTCTGTTTCCCTCTTCCTCCTCCTCTCTTTCTTCCCCTTTCTCTCCCTTATAAATATACATATATGATTATATACACATCCATACAAATGTGTGTATATATCTATTATCTATATCTGTATTTTAAACCCTAGCTTAGCTCATCCGTTCTTTTTGTGATCTTGAGCAGTATTGTAAATACCTCTGGATCTCAGTTTTCATCTATAAAAAGAGGAGCTATATTCTAAATTTATGCTTCTAGAATCAGTATGCTCAACAATACTAAAAAAGCATGGAAATAAAAAATGCTCAACTGGAGATAAATCATAACAGTTAAGAAGTCTATCTTGAGGTTTCTAGGTGACATTGGCTTCCTGACTGTTTCATAAACATGATACTACATTTGGGCTTTTTTTCTGGCTGTCTTCCATCCCTAGAAGGTCCTCCCTCCTGGCTTCCTTTAAGTCCCAACTAAAACCCCACATTTTATAAGAAACCTTCCCCAATCCCTCTTAATTTTTGTGCTTTCCCTCTGTAAATTTTCTATTTATTTTATATATAGCATGTCATATATGTGTGTATGTGTACACACAAATATGATAGTCTTTCTTATTAGATTGTAAGTTCCATGAGGGCAGGGATTGTCTTTTGCATATAATATTTGAATCCCTAGCACAGTGTCTGACACATAGTAGATGATTAATGAATGTGAATTGATTGATTGATTCTTGTAAGCCCTTTTGAGGTGACATAGTATAAGAAAAATGCAACAGAAGTGGGAAAACAAAATGTTGTTAGAGGAAAAAGTGTTGTTCCTGGCATTACATCCTAATATAGGGAGTAGGGCTGTGGAGCTGAATCCAGGCTGTGCCAGTGGGACACCTAAAGAGAACAATGATCTGTGTAAATAGAAATCTGCTGAATGTTGCAGATGAAAATCCCCACAGTGCTTATTTCTCCAATTTTCAGGATGTGAGGGAAGGCTCTGGTCATGGTAAAAGGGAATTCCAGGATCATGACATCTTTTGCTCTCACTTTTTTTTTCCTCTTAGTGTTTTCCAGCTGGGTCAAAAGTCTGACATGATGACTCAGACAATGTGTGTGTACATGTTGAAATGTTTCAGAGACATTTTGAATCACCCATAATAATATCTCAATGAGCTAGAGGAGGAGGCTTTCTTGGAAAAGAGTACTTAAAAAATATTAGCTGTAAGTTCTTTCTCCTTCTAGAAAGCACTTTGCATTGATTTGGGATCTCTTTCCCCCATCCAGTAAAATATGAGCATCTTGAAATAGGACACCTTCATTTTGTTGTTTCTATCTGCAGAACTTAGCATAGCTGGCATATAATAAATACTGAATTGAATTAAGGAAGAATTCTGATCCTGGACTTTTATACTCCTGTTATCTACGCCATCATTTCTTTTTTTCCTTTTTTTAAAATAGTATCTTATTTTTCCAAATATATGCAAAGATAGTTTTCAATATTCATTTTTGCATAACTTTGTGTTCCAAATTTTTCTGCCTCTCTCCTTTCCATCCCAAGACAGCAAGCAATCCAATATAGGTTCAACATGTGTACTTCTTCTAAACATATTTCTATATTTGTAAAGCTGCACAAGAAAGTAAAATAGTATCTTATTTTTCCAAATACATGCAAAGATAGTTTTCAATATTCATCTTTGCAAAACCTTGTGTTCCAAAATTTTCTCCCTTTCCCTTCCCTTTACCAAAACAGCAAGCAATCCAATATAGTTTAAACATGTGCACTTCCTGTAAACATATTTCTATATTTGTAATGCTGTGTAAGAAAGTAAAGTAGTATTTTACTTTCCCAAATACATGCAAAGATAGTTTTCAATATTCATCTTTGCAAAACCTTGTGTTCCAAAATTTTCTCCCTCTCTCCTCCCCACCCTAAGACAGCAAGCAATCCAATATAGGTTCAATATGTGCACTTCTTCTAAACATATTTCTATATTTATAATGCTGTGCAAGAAAGTAAAATAGCATTTTACTTTCCCAAATACATGAAAAAATAGTTTTCAATATTCATCTTTGCAAAACCTGGTGTTCCAAATTTTTCTCCTTCTCTCCTCAAGACAGAAAACAATCTGATATAAGTTAAACATGTGCTATTCTTCTAAACATATTTCCATATTTGTAATGCTGCACAAGAAAAATCAGATCAAAAGGGGAAAAAACATGAAAGAGGAAAAAATACAAATAAATAACAACAAAAGGTCAAAATACTATGCTCTGATCCACATTCAGTCTCCATAGTTCTCTGGATGCGGATGGCTCTCTCCATCACAAGTCTTATTAGAGTTTAAACCATCATTTCTTGTGGTGGTACTTATGCCTAAATAGGAAGACTGATCCATGGATGGTAATGCTTATACTTTAAAAAAGAACTGGGGGGGCGGGGGGGGGGGCAGCAGGGGAGAGGTATTAACCAAACATAAAAACATAATCTGCCAGGGAAGTCACTGCCTGACCAGACACTATAGGCGGTTAGGTAGTGCAGTCAATGGATAGCTGGTCTGGAAGTCAGGAAGGTCCGAGTTCAAATTCCAACTCAATTCTCCTAACAGCTGTGTGACTGTGAGTAAATCATTTAAATCTTTGTGCTTTAATTTCCTCATATGTAAAAATGAGGTTAGGTTTGACAGTTTTTAAGGTTCCATCTATCTTTAAGGCTGTGATCTATTATTTTAAAACATGTGTTATAAGGGGTGATTCAAGATGATTCCAATAGACTTGTGATGGAGAGAGCCCACTGCATCCAGAGAGAGGACTATGGGGACTAAATTTGGATCACAACATAGTATTTTCACCTGTTTTGTTGTTGCTGTTGTGTGTTTGCTTGTTTTTTTCTTCCCTCTCGTGTTTTCCCCTTTTATTCTATTTTTCTTGTGCAGCATGATAAATATGGAAATAGGTTTCATCTATATTGATTCCTTGCTGTCTAGAGGAGGGGGAAAGGAGAGAGAAATTTGCAACACAAAATTTTGCAAAGGCAAATGTTGAAAACTATCTTTACATGTATTTGGAAAAAGGAAAAAAACTATTATTTTTTTAAATAAACATATATTGTAGGACATAGTGTTAAAACACCTAACTCTTAGGATCAGTTTTCACTTTTCTCATTTTACTTTGATAGCTCAGGACAAGAAAAAAAAAAAAAACCTGCTAGGGATACTGGTTTTGGAGTCTCCTGTGACACAATATTGCTTCATTGTCAAGTTGCTGTTTGCATAACATTTTACAAAACATCTGGACCTTCCAACAGTCCTGAGACAGGCAAGGCAGAAAGAAGCCTGGCTCTCCCTCTCCCATGTTGACCTTCTTTTTCCAATCTGAACAGAACTGAGCAGAATATGACTGGTACCTTGATCAGCCAACAGAAATGGGTTCATTCCCTGGTGACAATGATGTATCCTAATAGGAATTCACCTCAATAGAATGGGAATTCATTGAAGCAATTATCAAAATGTGAATAGATTACCAGATATTTAACTTGGGTAAGGTGAGCTAGAAGAACCATGAGCTCAAAGCAATAAAGAAACAAACAGGCAAATCTATTGGAAGTGTGTGAATCTCACTTTTCTCTGTCTCTGCTGCCTGAACCCATCCTTGAGCTTGGAAGAAAATGAACACTCCTGGAAACATCAAACTTCCATGCTCAATTCAGAAATGCCCTCGCAACTGCACCCCATTTTGGGAATGTACCTGTGTTCAATCCCACTCCAAAAAGGGAGGGACGCTGGCTGCAGAGCAAGACTGTCCCTGCAGATGACTGCTCCAGAATGGAAACAGCTTGTCTTACAAATCCAGGGGGCTATCTCTCACCCTTTTCAGGAAGTTGTTAACTGAAACACATAGTTCTGCAGAGAGAAGGATTTTTTTTTTAAATGCAAAAAAGTCTACTTACTGACACAAGAAATAAGATCATTGAATCTTTCCTTAGGAAAGAGGGGGTTTTCCAGCCCGCGGAAAAAGAGTTTCAGAACTCCTGCAACTGAGTTAATGTCATGGTTACTTTGGTCATCAGTCAAAGGATTTTCACCTAAAATATATAAGAAAAGAAAATATTCATATATCTTTGTTCGTTCTGATCAAAACCACAAACATTTCTTTACAAGGTTGTAAATTATAATTATGATATGTGAGATTTTATATCAGACTAAAATTAAAATTACTGGTTTAGAAATCCCACCCTGTGATTATACTAAAAATAGTAGGCAAAAATAAAGCTGTTTTTAAATCTTGTTACCAAATAATACCTTACAATTTACCAAAATGTAAAGGAAAAAAAAGTTTGTGGCATTCATAATGCTACACAGGGTTTTCTCCCCTCCCAGTGATCAATGTAACATCAACATCTAAAATGAATTCTCTTCCCAGATTCCCCATGCTACAGGGTAAAAACTCAAAATGTGTATTGCCTGTGGTTCAATGTTTCAAAAGTAATGCAGACTGTTCCTGATTGCAAAGTTCTGCAAGAATATAAAATAATCCACTACACTCTTACATAGAAGTCTATTCTAAATGAACAGTCTTAAGTATCTAGAGATTGGTAGCATTTTCAGGCTATCTAAGAAGGGATGATTAGAAAATTCAGCCTTAACTTATCAGAAATGGGAAAAAGCAGTCTTTTTTTGTGTGTTGATGGTGCTTAACTTTTTATGTTGCCCTATTAATGATCTTACATTTTGGAGGCATTGGAATAGATCAGTGTACCTCTTAATCCCTATTACACATTCATTTAAAAGGTTACCCACTTTGTAGAGGGAGATACCAAATCAGTTTGTTTAAATAAATTGAAAGAACCAACATCAAGGCCAGCAAAATAACTCACTGGCTGATTCTTGGTTCCATATTTAAATCATGTTGCTATTCATAAAGCTAGTCTCCTAGAAAGGCACATATATATTATATTAGGCAGACACTTAGACTTAAGGTGAGTCTGTTCTATGAAATAGCTATGATTTGTTAACTTTGTTGAAGAATTCTTTGATTCCTGAACATACAATCTCCCATTTCTCTTTTTTATTACTAGGAACAGTGTACTAGGAAATCACTGATATGTATAACCATTTGTACCTCTTTAACATGGAGAAATTGCATATTTGAAATGAAATTCTGCTGCTTGAAACAGAACTATTTGGTTTTTTAGGCCCCTTGGACTGAAGAGGTTTTGAGTGTATCAAGAGATACACTCAGTGAGATAGGCTGTTTCCTTCTTACCCTAGAGGGTGGAAATTACCATACCAACATCAAGCTTGTGAAGGTTTGTGGGAGAGTGAATTCAAAATGATATAGGGCTTTCATTTTTTATTGAGGGAGATAGAGAGTGGATGCTGCTATTGGTACCATAATAAGAGACTAGGCCATTTGTTTGACACTCAGGGCTAAGAGGGAGACAGGCTTTGGCTGCTTGAGCCAGTTAAAAAGACAATGATAATTTGTTTCCCCTCATACTTCCAGGAAAAATAGCTTTTTGTTTTAAAAGTCTCTCTCTCTCTCTCTGTCGTTACATTTATAACTTCTAAATAATTAGTTTGAATGTGCTAGATGTATAAAGTGATCTATTATGGTTACTTTAGATCTGAGTATTTAATTATTCATGAGTAAGTAAATAGTTACAAAAAGAGAGATATAGTGAGAAGAAAGGGAGAAAATATTTTTTGTCTGAATGAGAGATTGAAAAGAATAAATCGCAATGACTGGGTGCTAAGGAGCTATAGGAGAGAATTTTATAACTCCCTGAAAAATAAAGAATAAATCTAGCTATGTGAATCTGGACCATTAATACCTTAGACATTAGTGATCAGTTTTAAAAGGGAAAAATACCCTTGAAGAAAACAGACTCAGGCTGTTCATTGTCTTCCTTCAAGCATACTCATTGGAACTTTCTCCAGGGGAGTAAAAGCGAAGGAGGTGCTTACAGAGCAAGTCATACCTAACTTTCATAATGACCCCCCCGCCAAAACCTAAAACAAAAAATCAAAAAACCAAGCAAATTTCTGAGGTGAAATAATGGGGCCTGTGCATCATTTGGCAGAATTCAATTTATGACCCTGTGACCATCTAATTATACTAAAGTTTTAGTGCATTTAATTCAATGCTAGGACTCATAGTGTTATGGTTATTTTTGATTTCCATCAAATATCATAAATTGGTATGGAAGAAGGAGAAAACAAAACAAGATGATGCTTTTTAAGTCCAATTGTTTCAATGATTTCAATTCATTTGTTTCAATTTATTTCAGAGATGGATGTGATTTGCCAAATTGTCATTTATTGACTTAGAGAGAAGGGAGAAGTGGTAGCTAAGCCCCCCAAATTGCTGAACCAGGCCATAGGGGAGGATGTTACAGGTGATGTTTCTTGAGCTCTGGAGGAAGGGAAGGGAAGGAATGGATGGTTGGACTGACCATATTTACTTTTTTAGAATGGGGATAAGCTTTGAACTATTATGGAAGTTAATCAATAATTAAGAATATTTTAGCAAGGTTGAATTAATAGCCAACTAAAAAAGATGATAGGAACAAGGTTAGGGAGTTGGGAGCTAAGTACAGAGAAGCATCAGGAAATAGAAGAATTAGGAAAGCACCAGACAGATCACAATCTTATGGATAGTTTTCCCTGGTTACACTACTTAGGATCACTATGCACAATACTTTTGTGGGCTGCCCATTCTGTTTTAAATCAGGATGCAATGTTTTAATACTTCTTAAACCTTGAATAACAAATCACACCATCACACCTGATTCTATTTACTAACTCCCCTGCATAGATTTTTGTATCATTTCTTCTTATGTGAAATTACTCTTCCCCTTTCTTTCCAACCCCTCCACTCCAAGTTTTATGTAGTTACACAGAATGGTCATGTTCTTGTGACACTAAAAAAAAAATGATAAATTTTAACCTCATTTGAGAAATTGTCTTTCCCCTTGCTTATATTGGATAAAAATGTAATTACCTCTCTCAAATGAATTTTTAATGTCATTGACTTCCACCTGGGAGCCAGACACTCTGAAAATCCCCTGATGCTGAAGCCCTACAAAAAAAGAAAAAAAGGTGAAAAACTGCAGCCCATTCTCTGAGCCCCTTTTGCAAATGACTCAACAAAAAAGAAGACAAATTTATTTGAAATCCAAAGCAGTTAATATTTGCAGCTTACCATATAGATTGATAAATCTGATGCAGCTTTCTACAATGAGGGGGATGACTTGCCCTGAATCCTGCAGAAAGAAATGGAAATCAATTGATCTCAATTGAAAACACATAATCACATGCAAAATTAATGTTTGGAGTTTCATTCAACTTAATTAAAGTCAAAGAACTCCATCCTTAAAAATAAATTCTTTTCCCTTCCCCACTAAAAGCTTTTACAGAGTGAAAAGAAAGGAAGAAGAAATAATCTGCATTTATATAAAGGTGCATTTCGGTTCTGAAGCAAGCCAAATCAAATACAGTAGAAATGGTCCAAGTTGTAATTCAATCCTTTGTGTCTATATATAAATGCAAATTTCCCTTACAGCTAAAATTGACAATATCAAGTAACATTTAAAAAAATGTTTTTAAACTAACTATTGTGCCTGCTTGGGATGGCTGATTGTTTAATTTTCACTGTGAGCATTTACACCTTGGAATTTGGCCACAAATAAGGACCTGATTTATTGTTCTGTTGATTGTCTTGACGTAAAATAACTACGCAGATTAAATTTAAAAGTGTGATGCTTTTTTGAAGGCCCATTTGTTAAATATTTACCAGCATACTGTTGCCAATGCCTTTCATGAAGATATTGAAAAAAGTCCCAGGACACAGTAACTATTATATGCTAGGTATTTTATTTGATTAAAGAATCTGGGTTGGCTGGGACCATGGAAGTTATCCAATCCATCCTCATAGTTCAGAGAGAATGTTATACTCCCTCCTGCTTGAAGATTCCATATTAGACTGCGTCCCTATTCTGAAGCTTGGTGATAAGAGCTTGCAACTGTAATCCTTAGTACAGTATTTGTTTAGTTTGCGTCAGAACTTACTCATAAATCACTATGAAGATGATTTTTCAAGCATTTCTCCATGATTCATAATTTGATTTATTTATTTATAAAATCACTCCCAGGTATATCAGATTTATTTATGCTGACATTTCATTTGAAACTTCCATTTTCATATCATGTGGAAGCTTAAGGTTTTTGAATAAATGTGAATTCTGGTAATACTTTAAAAATAAGTATTTGCTGATATAGGAGATGGAGACTGCAGTCTCTGTTAAACATACTAATGAAATTCATTTTTTACTACAAAATTCATTTTTCATGAATTTTTAAAAACTTAGCTCTTTTATGAATTATATCTTTCATGGAAACATTAATTCAAAAATGATGAATTTACATCAGAATTTACATTAATATAAAACACAAGACCATAATTTTCTGAGTATCTTAAAACAATTCAAAATACACCTTTCTGTTTAAGGAATGGGTTAAGAATTGAGTATACCATAGTTCTGCCATTTAAACATTTTGCTCCTGATAGATTGTAAGCTCCATGAGAACAGGGGGATATTTAACTTCTTTAATGTGTGTATATTTATGTACATGCATATATATGAATCTTGTGTATATATATATGTGTTTGTATACACATAAAATTATTCATATCCATGTATACCTATATATGTATGTATGTATGTATGTATATATATATATATATATATATATATATATATATATATATAGAGAGAGAGAGAGAGAGAGAGAGAGAGAGAGAGAGAGAGAGAGAGAGAGAGAGAGAGAGAGAAAGAGAGAGAGAGAGAGAGAGAGAGAGAGAGAGATGTATACACATACACCTCCAAGTCTTGGTAGCTTTTAACAAACAACTACTTGTTGATTGCTGATTTTTGGCATGGATAATATCCTTCCAAGGAAGATAATGGTTGTAATATAAAATATGAGGAGTTTAATTTGTCTACTTTTCATTTTTAATAGTTCAAGTTGGTTCTGTTCAATTCCCTGAGTAACAGTCATGAGTATTTGAAGGGTATCATTTTCACACTTTTCTTTAGGGAGTTTTTTTGTCAAAGAAAACAGAACTTTTCTCTGAATTGGGCAATGAATGGACAGTTCAATAGAAATGCAGTAATTAACACCACAATTTATGGCTTTGATGAGCCAATTCATCTTAAAAAATACAGTACATTTGTATCAATTAAAGGAAGTAACCTTTTGGAGAAACAAATAAAAGAACGCTGTAATCTAAAATAGTTGTGTTTAAATGTTAGTAAAAAAAAAAAAAGGCAGAGTATTAGTTTGCATATTTGATATACTTAATGCTTAAAAAAAAAAAAAAGAACCAAATGTGATCAAAAGAAAAATGTTTGCATTAAGAAAGTTCCAAAGAGAACACATCATGTTTTCATAGTATTTTTAAAATATGTATGCATTCCCTCTCTATTTAGTCAGGTTGTTGCTAGTCATGAATTTTGTGAATGCTAAGTTTTCAGGCTTTAACATATATAAGAATTTGGGGATGTGTTTCTATGAACTGCTAAGTAGCTTTGTGACTTGAATAATTTTCTTTCTACATCAGTTTCTCCAGCTGTACAATGGGAGAAATAATTTGGCTCTCACTATTTTATGGCTATGTTATGAGGGAAAAATTAATATAGAACTGCCATATCTAGTCTAGTTTAAAAAAAAAAAAGAGTACTTGATTTGAGATTCAGGAGATTTGTATCCCTTACAAGCTAAATGTCCCATTTCCTCATTGGTAAAATGGGTGTGTGAGGTTGTGCAGTAGAGTTTGGAGTCAGGAAGACCTGAAGATGTGATCCCAGACACTTATTAGCTGTATGACCCTGGTCAAGTCACTTGATCCTGTTTATCTCATTTAAATGGAGAAGGAATTGGCAAGCTACTCCAGTATTTTGTTAAGAAAACCCCAAAAAAGGGTCATGAAGAGTAGAACACAACTGAAAACAACTTAACAACCACAAATACCTAAAATGTCTACCTGACAGCATTGCTATATAATGTATATAAAACACTTTGCAGGCATTAATCTTCTATACAAATGCCAGCTTCTTATTTATGTAGCACTGTTGGGGAATGAACAGCTTCACTTGACATAAATGTTCCAGACAAGTGAAACTTATCCCTCAACTTGCCAAATATTTATTTTAGGATGTTTTTGATGAAAATCTTCCTAAATTACATTATATGCTTCCCTGTTTTCATAAACAGAACACTGAAGATACTTTAACCTTTTCTTGTTAACTTCTGATGACTCAGGGTCATTATAAAACTCTACAGCAATCTACATCAGTTTTAAGCCCTCTTTGCAGTTTGTTCTTTAACTTTTTGTTAGGCTTTTTCCCTGGTCTAAAAATTCTTCTTCATTTGTTGCCTCTAACTAATCTGCTCCAAGTGGAGAAATAAAATAATCAAATTTATTAATTACATTGTGCTAAAAAGTGAAAATTTGAATGTCTGGTGTTAGTACAGAAATTTATAACGTGGTTTTCTTGACATTCATAGGACTTTTTCTTTAGAAGTTTAGGGGTGAGGATGTTCTAAGTCCAGATAAATGGGATAATGTAATTATGTAGTAAATGGATTTTTCGTTAGAAAAAATAAAATGGCTATTGATTTAATAAGTGAGGATGAAACCCTATATGAAATACTCTCTTCCCATGTGATAAAATATTTCAATGAGTAGAAACAGGCCCATTTTTTTTCATGATGAATCAACCAAAGCTCTAATAGAAAGTCTCTAAGTTCACCCATGAATTTGGCACCAAAATCTTAAGATCACAGGAATTTGAGGTGGGAAGGAATCTTGGAGAGCACTCCCTAATTTTGCAGCTGAAGAAACTGAGGACTAAAGAGGAAAAACAGGCTAAATCAAAGGGGAGTAATAGGACAAGGCCTTCAAATTCAGTTTAGTTTTCTCGAAACTAAATCGTAGGTTAACTTAAAGTGGGCCCATTATCCAAAGATTGCAATCTATGAGCAGGTGAAACACCTTACCAAAAGTTCTGTTTTTCAGTATGAGATGGTTTTCTAAATGGATATAATAGAACAATGGGACTTTGCAAAAGTGTCACATGTAACTGATAACTTATTTAAAAAATTGGGCAATTTTATATACCAGAGTTTTAAATTCCATAAATCCAATATAAAGGAAAATTTCCATTTGAATCAGTCAACTCTCTGAAGGCAAACATTTTTCTTTTAATATATGGAAAAGACCCAATTAAAGCCAAGCATGACTCCAACCTCAAAGTGATACAGAGAGCAAGAGAGAGAGTGCCTGCCCTCTCTTCCCACTTAGCACTATACCTGATGTCTTGTGTGCGAGTTCCTTCGTCCTCGGCTAGAAGCATTATTAGAAATACAGGATGAAAAGGAGATAGAGAGTAAACACAGCAGAGATACAAGGTACAGACTATAAGGACTCACAATTTCACCCAATATAATGAATTCCTCAAGTCATGGGAAATCCAAGCAATTTTGGTTTTTGGGTCCACTGCTGCCCACCCCTCCTTGCTATGAGGCTATTGGGTATAACTCATTTTGCAAGCTGGAAAAATACTGTTTAATCATAATCTTGTAAAAGATAACGTAGCCTCTCTTTACAAAGGTCTTACCTGGTGCAGCAGTCAGCACCAGGTAAACCTGGTGTACCAAACTAAACTAACCAGCATGCAGGATCAACTTCTTCCTCCAAGGGAATTTGATTCAAATATCAAATTCTCTTCTTTCCCCTCTGACTTCAGGAAATATTATATTGCTCTTCTGGGAAAGCAAAGAGCCCCAGGACAGGCTTGTATATAATGATCTGCCTCCTTTTATAAGAGGCCCAGACCATTATAGTAGTAAGTGTGGAGATTAGCCACCCAAATGGCTGGTGCCAGTACCTTGACGAATGTTTCCAAATCCCCATTAAACAACTTAGCATTATACTGTGATCGGGGTCTGGGCTTCCTGTGTTTCTGGGGCTTAGGGGGAACATTTGGAGGCCTAAGGGAAGGGAATATAATTACTGAGCAGAGAATAAATCAAACAATAAATGAAACACCCAAAGGTCATGTCAAAATTACACATATAAGGAACCTCTGTTAAGTATTCACCACTGCCCACCACATAAGGATTTCTTCTCTGCCTTCACTCTGTCCCTTTACCATTGACCATATGTCAGAATCACACTTTTGATATCCCCTATATTTTGTAGCTATTATTGTGAACTATTTGAATTGGTAGGGTAGAAGTCACAGCAATGGTTAATATAACACATATAGTAAAAAATAAAATAAAATAAAAATCACAGGCTTACTAAAATAGTAACTTGGGGTGAAATTTTTATAAATTTAAATAATTTATGGTTAAAATATGGTATTCTATCAATGTTTAACAATAAATATACCTCAGGAGAATGCTGGAATTTTTATTTTGAGTATTAGTGGTTATAGATATTTCACTAGTGCAAAAACAAGATTCAAAAATCTTTCTCCCCACTCCCCTAACCCCACAACTTATGTGCTGTATCGAGTTATTAGAATGTAAGTTCCTTGAGGGAAGGAAAGGATGGTTTCACTTTTCTATTTACATCCCCAAAGCAAATACAAGGTCTGACTAATAGGAAATGCTTAAAACTTGTTAAATTGAATTGAAGATCCATTCCAATATTTTCTCATGGGAAAGAAGCACATATAACAATATTTTTTCCTAAAAAAACCCTAAACACTACCTAAATATGTATTTTTCATATAACGTTTTTTCCTAAAAAAACCCTAAACACTACCTAAATATGTATTTTTCATATAACAATTACAATATGCTCAAAATATAACTTTTCCATCTGATTGAGTCTATATCATTAATTATATATTCATCTATCTACCTAAAATCATTGATTTAAAGAACTTATTCCAAACAACTGAGATGCTGCAAAGTTTTACTCATAAACCACCTGGGACCAAATTCTGGCAGAGCCAGAATTAGAATCCAGAAAAGTCTTATGACTTCAAATTCAGCATTTTCCCCACATAGCTATGTATGTTTTACCCTACATATAGTACAAACTTGCTTCCTGCTAAAATTCTTTATTTGGACTATTTTACTATGAGAAAAGCTCAGACCGAACAATTGGGGCTTCCTTACCTATTTCCAGTATATTTATTTTTGATTATCATACTTACTACTGAAGAAATCTCTTCAGCCTATCTTCCAAGACAAATTTCACTAGGAATATAGATTTAGAATAGGAAGGAAGCTTCAGACAAGAAAACCTGAGAGTTAAGTAAGTTTGGAACTCAAAGATTCTTATCTTCTAAACTGGTGCATGGAAAGCAGAATCCAAATTCACTTTATGATTGTGCTAAATATGAAGATATAAGAGAAAGGGCCTACAACAATTTGGTTGGCATTCATTTCTAGTTACTATGGATCTTTAGGGTTTTACGATACTTTTTAAAAAGGGGGAAAAAAATTTCTCCATTAAGGTATAGCAGTGAAAATGGCAGGGTTAAAGAGATCAAAGTTAAATCTTTTGGGAAAAATACTTATTTAAATAATAAAAGATAGGATAAACTTGTAAGTTTCCTGATAGAAAAGCTACTAATGAATTCATATCTACTAAGAAACCTGGCTCTCTCTATATAGAATAACATTGCAAAAATTAGATCAGTCCCTCTGCCTTCAAAGTGAACAAATTTGGTCTCTAATGAGAGAAACCAACAGATGATGGTTTTGTTGGCAATCTGCTTTTCAGCTTGTTAGCATATTTGAAGATTCATCTGCAGGCATGCTCACCTGACCAATGGGGTAGAAAGCCTTGACTGGACACCCCTCTGGCTTGCAGGCAAATTTGTGTTTTTATAATCGTCAACAGAAGAAAACAAGAAGGACAATGAAAAAGACTGACCATATATCAAGCTCTAACCTAGGGATTTTCTGCAATCACTACAATTACTGGGTTAGCTTTTTCCCTCTTAACTGGGAGGTGAGAAAAGGTCTGCAGATTCCCAAATAGGGAATCCCCCAGGAAGGAAGGAACAACTCCACAAAGCTATGACAACGGGAGGCCTCTAACTACTTCAATAACTTTAAACAGATCAAAAAGCTTCCTAATTCATTACAGTCCATGATAATGAAATAGTCCTTTAAAGTTTGGGTTTTTCTCCATTGGGTCTATCGTTTTGGAAGGTCGCTGATTAAAGGGAAAATGAAATCAAAAGACTAATATCAAGCTGGAATCTCATTAAAATATCTGTGGGCAAAAGAGGTCTCAGAAGATGGCTAATGCCTTATAATAGGTGAAATTATTAGAAACAGGTCATTGGCAGCACTGTCTTTTATGACTTTTGTTATTCTCAAGGTCTGACAATTGCTTCATTTAAAAAAGCCATTATCTGAAATGAACTTAACAGAGCTAACTTTCTAGTAGTGGCACAGTAAAGGTTATTTTAGATTAAAATGGAGTGTCTTGTATTAAGTACAGAAAAGGAAGGCAGGGAAAGCCCATAAAGAATTCTTTCTGGGTAAGCAAAAAAATAGAGACAAGATGGTTGCCCATTGATTGGGGAATGGTAGAACAAATTGTGGTCTGTGGACATGATGAATCATTATTGTATTATGAGAAATGCTAAATATACGGAATTGGGGGAAATCCTGGAAGATCTGACACTGAGCCAGGTAAGATGAATCAGAAGAACCATATACTCAAAGACTACAATAATGTAAATAAAAAACAACACAAAAATCCCAGCTAAAATAGTCAGGTTACTGACAATAACCAATCTTAGTCCTAGAAGACATTTAAAATATGTTTCCTTCATGTTGGTAGAAAGGAGGAAGCCCATGGGCACAGAATGGTATGTATTCTGTCAAGTGTTTGGTTTGGCTTCTTTGTTATAAAGAGGTATCAATGGGAGATGATGTAATATTGAGAAATGATTGATATAGAAAACAACATTGTTACTGCAAATTGGTTGTTACAGAATTTAAAAGTTTTGTTTTCTTTTTTGAAAACCTTGAAAATAACTAATCTAGTTGATTCATTAAAAAAGTGACAGATTCATTCTCAAACAGGAACATTTAAAGTTCTGAAAACCATTTTGGTCAATTTGGGTGAAGGACACACATAGTCATTTCCTATATATACCTCTCACCTCAAAGAAAACTTGCAAACTATAAAATCTTGTAATACTGATTAAAATTGTTTCTAATGTTGCTATATTAGCCTTTAAAGAGAAAACAAACTTTCCTAACTTTTCCCCATCTGAATTGGAATCTGCTTAAACAAAAATGTCACAAATCACCCACAGTTGTGATTCCAAAGTTTTTAGAAATAATAGAAAAACTATAATTATTTTAAAAGATTAAAGTTGAAGAAAATGTTTCAAAAATATTTTTGGGGGCAGAGGGCTACTCCTATTTGTATCATTCCACAAAGGAGAGCTATTCATGGGGGGGGGGGGGGGGGGGGGAGACACCTGGTTGTTTTTTTTTTTGTTTGTTTGACTTTTGTTGTTTTATTGTTTCTTTTACTGGACTTAACATTGAAGTCAACAGTGTAAAAGGACAATTAAAAAGAAAAAAAAGGCAAACATTATTTTGGGTTCCTTGGTATCTAGGACTAAGATGGGGGTAATTCTGCTATATTCTGCCTTGATTAGATACTTTCTTGAGCATTCTATTTCTGGTGCCACATTTCAGGAGAAAGACATATTTTAATAAACTAAAAGTAGTTGGGGGAAATTGATCAAGGCAGTAAAGAGTCTTAATAGTATTTCATATGAGCATCAGAAAGAAAGCTAAAGATATTTAGTCTATAAAAGACTTGGGGCCTGCGGTGTTAGGGTGTTGGAGGAGGCAGGCCAGCTGCCTCCAAGCACTGGAATAGGTATCTTGGGTAAGAGGGAATGGGCTTGTTATTCTTGATCTCTGAGGACATAATTAGGAAAAATGGATCAAAGTTGAAGTATTTTATAGGCTAGACATTGGGAAAAGCTTCCTAACAATTCAAGTTGTTCCCAAAGTGGAAAAGGATTCCTCTATAGAGAGTGGTTCATCTCTTCACTACAGCTTTTCTCACAAGAGGCTACAATGATATCTTATCTTCAATAGTA
The DNA here is from genome assembly GCF_902635505.1 of Sarcophilus harrisii. Classification (NCBI taxonomy): domain Eukaryota; kingdom Metazoa; phylum Chordata; class Mammalia; order Dasyuromorphia; family Dasyuridae; genus Sarcophilus; species Sarcophilus harrisii. Next base: position 75,296,157 of record NC_045430.1, read on the forward strand.
TACAAAGCATTCTTATTAAGGTATAAGTTGGACTAGATGCCCTCCAAGGTCTATTCCAGTTTTGAGATTTTCTGATTCTTTAACTTCTCTTCACAATAAAGAAAGAGGATGAAAAGTAACTACATTTGCTTTTTGTGTGTGTGTGCTTCCTAGCAGAATTAGATCTTCATGTAATAATAGTTAATTTAATGATCAGTCCCCCTAATTCCCCTTTGTCTAGAATCTTTCTGTAAATGCCCTAATTCAGAACAATCCAAGATCCATTTACCTTGGGTTTCCATAACCAAACTGCTTCACAAGAACATTTTAATGTCCCACTGGGAAGCCCTCAGAAATACATAAAAGCAAATCTAGCTTTACTAGGAATCGGAATCTATCGCACTGATTGATGGGTTTCACATATATTTGTAAAGCCTTTCCATTTCTGATGTTTTAAAATTTTCATTGTCCCTTTATAAGAAGTAGGAATAACAAAGATATGTGTTATGAGCAAAACTTAAACATCTTCCTACCTTGTAGTCATATATTCAGCTCTGTGACCTATGGGAACACAAAGAAAATAGGTTAAGTTAATGAAAATAGATAACGAAACTTAGTTTCTATTTCATCACTTATCCTTATATGCTTTTTCCCCCCTTTTTTTGTACACACCAAGTTTACAATTACTCACACATTAAATAAGTATTAGTATCCTACTGGGAAATGTAAGGTTAACATAATTTAAAAACACATTTCAAGGCAAATATTTCCAATATTAAGAAAAACATATATAGGCCAACTTTGCATCATGAGTTACATCTCTAAAAAGTTAGACTGGCTTATGTTTTTATTGAATTATACTAGTTATAAATTGAAGTCCTCTCACAAGACTTTCATTGATTTCCCATACTTCCTTCTACTTTGTTGGGTGTTTAAAGAAAAAATGTCCAGTCATGAGATTTGAATGAAAACTGCTTGAGGACAGGGACAATTTCCCTACTTACATATATTAGTAGTGTATAGTAAATCCTTAATAAATATATGCTGAATTGAAATCCAAAGGCTCAAAGCCAGTAGGAAGGAAAGGCTTCTTGTGAGCTTAATTCTGCATCTTTTTTGCTTGGAACCAAATAGAAGAAAAATAAGTTAATTTCTGACATTTCTGAGAAATGGGGAGGGAGATCTAATGTTTCTGCTTTTGCATATTAAGTATTACTTGATCCTCGATGTCAGTTTATGCCTAAAGATAATACAATGACAAAAGCCACCAAAATTTAACCAAGATTCTAATGCTAATTATTTAATTTGAATGATTTTATTGAAGGTGGGGGTGGAGCACATAGATTTTGTTTTACAAATTCTGACCTGCCCTTAGGGCAGCTACTTGGCTCAATGGATAAAACATTGAACCTGGAATCAAGAGGGCCTGAATTCCAATTTGGCCTCAGATACATATTAGATATGTGAATATGGAACAAGTCACCTAATCTGTTTGCTTTAATCCACTGGAGAAGGAAATGGCAAATCATTCCAGTATCTGCCTATTTTGTTGACTGGGTCACAAAGAGTTGAACTAGACTGAATGACTCAACAACAACACTAACCTAACTGAATTTAGATTAAATATTGAATATTTACAATTGAATACATTCAGATGATTTATAATTGAGTATTGTAACAAAATATTCAATTAGAGACCGGGGAAATAGTTAGATTTTATAATCACAAATGACATTTTGATTATTGACATTAAGGTATAACAGTACTCAGTTATCTTACGTCTATTAACACATGAGCTAAAAATCTTTCTTTTGGGGTCCCTGAGACTTAATATAATGGGCCCTTTTAAAAGAATTTTATGTCTCTTTGACTTTGTTCTTATTATGATTTAGTGTTTTTGTAGAGCTCTCATAATCTATACTAATTTTAAGCTTGCAAAAGTTTAGGGTTGTTACCTGCTCTTATATTTCAGGGTCAATTGGGAGACTGTAAAAAAGGTACATTTGGTACCCTAATATGATCTACGGCAACTCAACATTCTCCCATTTTTGTTGTTGTTGAGAAGGTATTTGAGTTTTCTTGGCAAAGACAATGGACTAGTTTGCCATTTCCTTCTCCAGGGGATTAAGGCAAACAGGATTAAGTGATTTTCACAGGATCATAGAGTTAGTAAATTCTGAAGCTGGATTTGAACTCACATAGATGAGTCCTCCTGACTTCAGGAGTGCTACTCTATCTATTGTGTTACCTAACTGCACTATATTCTTCCATAATAGCTTGAAAATGGACTTGGCCCAAGAAGATTATTATAATATCACAATTTCTGGAATGCTCTCCCTTCGTTACCTCTCAGCCTCTTGTAATCTCTAGCTCTATCCTATTCAATGAGATCTTTCCTGATTTCCCCAGTTGTTGTTCTCTCCCCATCCACAATACAAATACATTTTATATTTACATACCTGTGTGCAAGTTATAGCTCTAGAATCCTGCCAACCACCCACTGCAACCCTTCCCCTCCCTTCCATGAAGTTCCTGAGACAAGAACTTTGTATGTCATTTTCTTTCTTTTTTTTCTTTGCTGAGGCAATTGGAGTTAAATGACTTGCCCAATGTCGCACAGCTGGGAAGTGTTAAGTGTCTGAGACCACATTTGAACTCAGGTCCTCCTGACTTCAGGGCTGGTGCTCCATCCACTGCACCAACTAACTGGCCCTATATGCCATTTTCTAGCCTTTCTCTTTTCCTTAAAAAGAGAGGAATTTATGGGGGGTACAGTCCTAGAGAAAGCAGTTTTCCATGTTCACGTTTTTTTTGGAAAGTGTACTTACTCAAATGGCAAAAAAAAAAAAAAAAAAAAAAAAGTGCAGCCAAATAATCTACTTAATTTTGTTCTCAGAAGCCTAAGATTATGGGACTAGAAACAGAAAATTAAATTCCAAAAATAAAATTCCAGACCCTCTGTATAAAGGGAAAAACAATAACAACAAACTTAATACTGGTTACTTAACTTCAAAGGAACAAAACACATTCCCAAAATAAAGCAAAAGCGCACAACCAGAACATAGAGAAAAGAAGGAAGAAGACAAAGAGAGAAGCAAAGAGAGAGAGATCTTTTGATCCTACTGTGTCACCTCGCTGTCCATAAAAGCAAGGCATTTCTTTATTCATTGTAAAGTGAGGGAGTGCAATATATGAAATGCCCACAAGACAAATGGTTGCATCAGAGCTCTCTGGTTGTATGCATGGGATAGCATTCCTGAAACACTACCATTACAGGGTGTTTAGCCCACAAAAGCCTAGCCAGTTACTTCCATTGCTGAGCCTGCAGCTTTAAATGGTGGTCTAGCTGGAAGAGAAATTCAACTAAGAGATGAAACTGAATATTATTCAAAATAATAAAATGCTTATTAATTAAACAGCTTATATGGAACACATGAGCACCCTCACCTGGTCTATGCTATCCATTAAATCACAGCTTCCCTCCAACACCCATAGAATGAGAGAATTAGTCTACTGGTATCGTATAATTTATTGAACATAGCAAAAACAAAAGTAACTAAATCAAATGTTCTCATATGGAGTCTTCTAGCTCCGGCCTTCTAACCCTCCTCCCACTTGCCTTATCAGATCTCTGGATGTAGAGGGAGATAATCACCTGAAACTCATAGAAAGGAACAAGGAAAAGATGTGTCTTGGGATCATGGTCCATAATATGGAAGAGCAGGAGAAAAAGCAGTCCTCTCCCCTTCAGTTCACTAGCCCAATGACAGCCAGAACAAATGAAAGTCTGAGGAATCATAATCCTCCCTTCTCATAATTTTCTTTTCCCCAAAATTCATTCCTGTTTGAACTTCTATGTTGCTGTCACTGATATCACCATCCTTCCAGTTACCTAGGTTCACAACTTGATATCATCCTTACTTCCTTACTTTGTCTTCTCTACTCACATAACCTGGTTCACATGCTGATCACCTCTCCTTGGATCTATATATTTCAATAACCTCCTAATTGTTCTTTTCTCTACAATCTATCCTCTACAAAGTGCCAAAATACTCTTCCTAAAGCATAATTCTTTTTTTTTTTAATTTTTATTTAATAGCCTTTTATTTACAGGTTATATGCATGGGTAACTTTACAGCATTAACAATTGCCAAACCTCGTTCCAATTTTTCACCTCTTACCCCCCACCCTTCCCCCAGATGGCAGGATAACCAGTAGATGTTAAATATATTAAAATATAAACCTAAAGCATAGTTCTAACCAATTTATTCCTCTGTTTAAAAAAAATGTGGTTTCCCTAATCCATTCAAAATAAAATATATTTACTCTATTTTCTAGCTAGATGGAACTCTTCACTGTTCCTTGATCTCAACATACCACCTTCCACTATAATGCATTCATACAAAATTATATCCAGTGCCTAGATCCCATTTCTCATCTTTGTCTCTGAGCATCCTTATCTATTTTTAGGACTTGGCTTAAGTGCCACTTCTTCCTTGAAGTTTTCTTTGCTATCCTCAGCTGTTTTTCTTTTCTCTCAAAAATTCCCAAAACATGTTTTTTCTGGTTTATATCTCTTGCTCCTCAGTTCCTATTCCTTCTATTTAAATGTAATTTAACAATGTAATAAATGTAAAAAAATTAAAATGTAAAAGACTCCTCCTTGAAGATAAGTTTTTGAAGACTGTTTCACTTCTGTTTTTATATACTAAGTATACATGGACATGGTAAGGAATTAATAATTAAAACAAAAACAAAAACAAAAACAAAACAATTGCTTCTCCCAGAAAGATTTCTTCTCTGCCTTCAGAACACAGCAGGCTCTGCACAGTTGAAGCCATGGGCTCTGCCTGAAATGCCTACCCCTCTTTGTGCCTAACAAAATTCTATCCTTCAGGTCTATTTAATTCTTTCTCACCTCTGATGTCCCAGGGTACATCATTCCTTTTACCAGTTCTCTGGGCACTTTGTCACCCAATGTTTTGAACTGTTAGTTAAATGCTTCATACATACATACATACATACATACATACATATAGATCCATATCTATATCTGTATATCTCTTGTGGCTCTCTAACTAGATTTTAAAGGTCTTGAAGATATGGACTATATAATATCTATATTCTTTATGCTGACTTTGCCACCCAATGTCTTGAACTGTTAGTTAAATGCTTCATATATATACCTTGTGTTCTCAATCCGATCTTAAAGGCCTTGAAGATATGGTTATGCAATATCTATATTCTTTATACTGCTCACACTCTTAGTACCGAGTTGTTATTCAATAAATACTTGATAAATTAATGAATGAATAAATTAAAAGTCTTTCCATGGCCTCCTAATACCTCAAGGGAAAACAAGGTCTAAACCACACAATCTGAAAGATAAATCTCACTTGAAAGTGGCTCTTCCTGGATCATGAACCATATTAACTGTCGATGGCCTGATGTCCTTGTCCAAGAAACAGGAAAAATGGCATTGGACACAAACACTGTGTGACTGAAGTCACATTCAGGTTAGACCAGTTGGTTCTCTACCTGCAGGGTGGCAAGCTGCCCTATATTTGGTGTCATACCAATATGTTAAACAAAGACCAGACTTCCTATTGTGTGGAGGGAATCCAGGGCCCTCAAGCAGAACAGAACTGGTCCCAAGAGGAGTCAGCACCCTTGTCCATAACTGCACAGGGTGAAGTCCCTAATTCTAGATAAATAAATGACAAGCTTAGACTTCATGACACACAATCTATCTGCAGTTGGGTCTCTGAGGGTTTAAGCAGGGATAGAGATTAACAACTGACCAGAATATAACAGTATTTAATAAAAGCATATTAAAATAACAGTAAGAGTTTGGGTTGTCTATTGGGAAGACGCAGACTCCATTCTAGACAGTGAATCACTTCCATAAAAACTCTCTGAATGTGACCTCAAGTGTCTTAACTCATACAGTCTCTGGTGCCAAGAATGAATTCACAGAGCTAATTTTCATAAGAGTACCATTTGCAAAGTGACATCACACCCTCTAGGTAGAGTGCAGAATATGCCTTAATGTTCATTGAGCATAAATGGTGCCTTTGTGCTCAGAAATGACTTTAGGGGAATGCTGCTTTATCAGGCATTCTGGAAGAGATTTTAAAAAGATCGAGAGAGAGGAAAATAGAGAGGAGGGGAGAAGAGAGAGTGTGAGAGAGAGATACAAGACAACTGAAGAAAGACATATACAAATTTTGCAAAAACTTGTCATTTTCAGAATTTTCTTGCCCTTGGGTGAAAATTTTTACTTTATATTTTGGAAGTACAATTGGTCAGTCAGCAAATATTTACTAAGTGCTTATTATAGAGCAAAAAGGATAACTAGGTGACATGGTGGATAGAAAACTGGGACAGTCAGGAAAATCCATCTTGAGTTCAAATCAGATCTCAAATACTTAATAACTATGTGATACTGGGTAAGTCACTTAACCCCGTTTACCTCTGTTTCCTCCCCTGTGAAATGAGCTAGAGAAGTAAATGGTAAACTGCTTTAGTATCCCCCCAAATGGCACCATGAAGAATTGTCCATGACTAAAATGGCTCCACAACAACTAAAGACAAAAACAGAAAATTGTCCAATTGTTCTTGACTTCAAGGAGCTTATACATTTGGGGGAGATAATATTAGATAGGTAGATATTTGAAGTCAAGAAGACTAGCTATGGGACCCTAGACAAATTAAGTGACTTATTTATCTGTTTGCCTCATTTTCCTCATCTGTAAAATAGAGCTGATAACAGCAGCTACCTTCCAGGTAATAAATGAGATAATATTTGTAAAGTGCTTTGCAGACCTGAAAAGTACTCGATAAATACTAGCTATTATTACTTAAATATATGCAAAAGAAAAATCAGGTAAAATTTTTGCAGGGATGGCACTAGCACCTGGAGATAAATGGGGATGAATAAATAAAATCTTAATGTACTACAGGGATTCTTGACTTTTTTTTTCCATATCACAGATCTCTCCGGCTGTCTAAGGATTACTATGGATTTTTTAGAATAATTTTTTAAAATAGCCGGAGGAAATGATAAATTTTAGTTGGAGATTAATCACAAAAAAGGGCATTTGGGCTGAATTCAGAAGGAAAAAAAGAATTCTAAGAGCAGAGATGAAGGAGAAATTTACTCTAGACACGAGAGAAAAGCAGTTCAAAGGCATGGAGATAAAAGATGGAGAAACAGTATGAGAGGAATAGCAAGAAGCCTTGTTCAGGTAGACCATTGCAAGGGAAGTGCTGTAATGTAGAGTTATGTGGAAAGGAATGCAGAGGCCATGTTGTGAAGGGAAAATTCAGTTTGTTCCTAAAGGCACTGGGGAATTACTGAAGCTTACTGAGTAGTAGAATAACATGGGAAGAATTGAACTTTAAAAAAAAATCACTTTGGCACTTGAGTGTAAAATGATGAATTAAAAAAAGGGAGCTAAGACAACTATTTAGAAGGTTACTGCAATGCTCCAGGTGAGAGGTATGATTGTGCTTAGAGAAAAAAAAGACTACTGGAAGATACTAAGAAACAAGGTAGAACATTTATTTTCTTCCTGGGAAAGGAGAAGAAAGGATGATACATCCCCTCTCTTCACTTTCAACTAATCTCAGCAGGTCCTATACAACATGAATGAAAGAGAACTTAAGGGAGACAGGCAATAGGGTGATTTGAGCTTACATTTCTATTCTCATTTTTTATTTTACAAATAAATTAAGAAACACTAACTCAATTATATATATGAGTCTCCCCCCCTGGAATGATTTTATTCCTAGTGAAGAGATTATCCACAATGTAAAGAAAGTCCTCAAGGAAAGTCAATACTCATTGAAAAAAAATTTGAATTCAAGGGCGGGAAATGAAACCCCAAACCTTGTAACTAATTAAGACCATCAAAATATGTTATTGGATAGATAAGTAAGATAGGGGTCAGCAAGTGTGTAGAGTTTATAGACTTGGGAAGTTGGGAGTAGTTTATTAGCACAAATCCCTATGAGATCACATTGACTGTATCACCAAAACTCTTTTTCTAAACACCATCTACACAACCCTTCCCCCTTTTCTATTAATATATGCTCATCAGCTTCTCCTTCTTTTGTTTAGATATGTAGTTAATTCAATTCAATATTTGTCAAACACTTACTATGAGCTAGGTACGGTGCATAAGAGTAGTGATACAAAATGAAAAATGGCAGAAGCATCTGAATTCAAATCAGATTTTCTAGCAGTGTGACCCTGGACAAGTCACTTTACTCCAAACGCCTTGCCAAAAAACCCCCACAATTCAATAACAAAACAAACAAAAAAAAAAATGAAAAATACCAATCTTCTTGGGGAGTTTGGGGAACATTTAATGGATGTTTACATATATGCAAATTATGCTTTGCATACACACACACACACACACACACACATATATGGACATTTATAAGTATATATATAAATGTATTAGAATACATTTCTAAGTAGTCTTTGTATTTAGAAATACATAAATACGTGTGTATAGATTGGTTACTATTATTCATATTTACATGGCATTTGAAGGTTTGCATTTGTTTTATGATAACCCTATAAAGCAATTAAGGTTGGGAATCGCCGTTTCCATTTTACAGATGATTAAACTAAGGCTGGTGACTTGTCCTCTCCTACAGCTATGTATACAAAAGCCAATTCCAGACCACTTTTTTTTATCTCTGATGAAGCACCTCCTTCCTGATTATTTTACATGGCTTACCTTCTCCCAGTGTCCTTTGCAGCAAATCATGTTTGGCTTGAAGTTTTGTGATGAGATTACTGCCTTCCAGGTATTCTCTGAATTTCTGCACAAGAATTATTTTTTAAAAAATTATCACAAAAAGTCATTTTAAAATAAATTCCTTGTGTTATCTTGAGATGGGAAATGAATGACGTACCATGAAATAAAACTGCTCAGTTTCCTGCTGATTGGCTCTTCTTTTAGCAATGCTGGGTTTACTCAAGTATGTTTCTGAGACAGTAGATTTCACGGACTCTGTGGACCGACTGTGCTGGAAGCATTCTGAGACATCATAATCCTCAATGGTGACCATGTCCTGTATTGTTTGTAACGTGGCTTCCGTTGTTTTTTTAACCTGGGGACACGGATACAATTTTTTTAAAAATCTTATGGGAAGGAAATACTAACCAGAAAAAAAAATCATAGGAAGGAAATACTAACCACAACAACACAGTAGAGTGAAGAGATTAGGAAATGACATGAAGAATAAGGGAAAATTGAAGTAATTGGACTGCGCTGTATTTGAGACATAGGCAACAAAATAGCATGAGATAGCTTAACAGACCCCCCCTAAAAAACCCATCCTTAGAAACCTGGATATTAATTAGTTCTGGCAGGACTACTAACTAGCCATGGGCTTTGGTGAAAGCTCCTTAATTTCTCATCTCTGTGTATTTAAGAAGGGAAGAGTCTTCAACTATTAGATATTGGGAAGGAGTTAGTGCAGTGGATTGAATAGACTCAGGAACTCTTTGAGTTCAAACCCTGACTTTGCCACTAACTAGCCATATAACTATTGACAAGTCATAAAAACTTAAGTCTCGGTTTCATTTTCTGTAAAAAGATTATAGAAGTACCTACTATAGTACTTACCCTAGTAGTACTTACCTCTTTCACTTTATTCTTTTAAAATACTAATAGTATTTTTTCAAATATATGCAAAGATAGTTTTCAACATTTCATTTACCTTTGTAAAACCTTGTGTTCCAAATTTTTCTTCCTCTCCCCTCCCCAAGGCAGCAAGCAATTTGATGTAGGTCATTATTTTAGATTTTTATTTAGTAGTCGGTTTTTTTTTTCCAATTTGTGTTAAAATAGCTTTCAACATTTACTTCTGTAAGATTTTGAGTTCCAAAATTTTTTCCCCTCCCTTCCTTCCCTGCCCTTAGTACTTACATCTTTTAAAAGCAATTTTACTGTTGTTTTGAAAAGATGTTCTGTAGAGTATTCAGATATACACACGTGCACATACAAACATGTGCACTTATTTATATAACATGTTAGAAATCTCTCAGTTTATAACTCTTCCCAATTAGCCTAAGTGACCTTGCTGACTCTGTAGGGCAACTACAGAGCAGGGCAACTGATTTAGCTGTTCAATCCTGAATTGTTCACTTGAATATAAAACTGAAGAGAAACATGAGATGGCTTGTCTTGTGTTGCAGAGTATTATCCCATAGGATAGTCTCAGTGAAGAATCACACTTAAGCTTACATATAAAAGCCATATTTATAAGTTACAGGAGAAAAAAAAAGGATGAAGCAGTTCATGTAACATTCCTGGCAACTTCTCAGTAGTAGTGGAAAGGAGAAATCTTTATTTTGTGGCTGAAAACACAAAAGTCTCAAGAAGGAAGACATCAAGACCTCCCAATAAGATTAAAGACTTAGAGGTTAAATTTATTACTAGGCCACACATTAAGAAGAATAACATGTGTGTATACATGTGTATATATACATACAAGATATATATTCAATGAACAGGCATTTATTTTCTTTCCCTCCTAACTTCTCTCATCCCAACAGATTAAAAAAAAGAAAAATTAAACCCTTGTAACAAATGTAGTCAAGCAAAACAAATTCCCAAACTGGCCATATTCAAAATTATACATCTCCTTCTGCATCTTTAGACCAACATTTCTCTATCAGGACATGAGTAGCATTTTGCTGGAATCATGGTTGGTCATTGTAATGGTCAGAGCTTTAATGTTGCTTATTTTTACAATACTATTACTGGATAAATTGTTCCCTTGGGAAAGACTCATTTTGAAAACTGCTGGATTTTTTTTTTCTTTCTTCAGGAAGATCACTGGAGGAAGTTCCAAAGCTAGTGGCTCATCTGCTCTAACTGCCTCTTTATTGTCTCAAGAGAAAATGTCCATAAGGGAAGCTAATGTCCTTTTCTTCTCAAGTGGTATGCATCCCAAGAAATACTTAGAGATCATATCTTTATGGGCTATGATTTTATGAGTGGATATATCCTTTAGAGAACTCCCATTTCCTTAGTTTTACATATTTTTTTTAATCTAAATTGATAGTTGGAGGTACCCTCAATAGCCATCTAGTGCAACCCATACCCAAAAGATGATTTTCCAACCTCTGAATGGACATCTCTACCATCTCGAGATAGGAAGTTTTTCCTGATTTCAAGTCTAAAGCTTCCTCTTTACAATCATTACTGACCATTTTTCTTGGTTCTCTCCTCTGGGACTAAACAGAACAAGTCTAAGTTCTCTTTTATGAAGACCATCAAATACTTGGAAGACAACTATCATGTCCCCCCCCCCCCCCCCCCCCCCCCAAGTTATCTCTTCTCCAAACTTAATATCCATGGGCCCCTTTAACTGATTCTCATGTGAGATAGATTCAGGTTGCTTCCTTTATCAACCTGCTTGTGTCCGTCTTATCAAACTGCTTCTAAAACTGGGGAGTCTGGAACTGAATATAATATCCTGGATGAGGTCAGAATATAATGAATGGGACTATCACATAATTTATTTCCAGAAGCTGTGTTTCTCTTAATAAATCCAAAATGGCCTTAGTCATAACATACTGCTGTCTCCTGTTGGCCTTGCTGCTTCCAGCTCCTTTCCAGATATGTAAAGTTAATGATTTTCTATCCAAATGAGAGGTGGCACATGCACACATGCATAGATTTTATACATACACACATATGTATGTTATGTATGTCATATATGTATATGTCTATGTATACACACACATATTCTAATTGAATTTTATCTTATTTGATTTACCCTGGTGCTCTAGCCTACCAAGATCTCTTTTGGATTCTGACTCTCAAATAGTGTGGTAGGTAATTTTCCTAGTTTTCTTTTTTTTTTTAATTTGTAAATTTGAAATTTGATGCCATATCATGTAAACCTTTATCAAAAGAACTGATAAAATGTTCAGCAGTAGAAATTCCTCGGCTTTTCCACATTAATAATGAACCATTAACAGAGACTCTTTGAGTCTAGTCAGCTAATGAAATTCTGCATCCTTTTAAGTGTATTATCATCTAATCTACTTTTCTCTATGCTCTCCAAAAGAATAGTGTAGAATATTTTATTATAACAGTGCTGAAATTTAGGTAAACTACTTGTATAGTATTCCTATATTTATCAGTTCAGAAATCCTATCTTTTTTTCTATTGTAGTAGGTTTATTTTTAACACACATTGCTTTAAGAATCATGTTGGAAGAGAAAAATCAGAGCAAAAGAGAAAAACCATGGGAGAGATTTAAAAATAAAAAACCAAAAAAACAGAAAAAAGAAGTGATAGAAATCCTATCTCAAAAATGAAGTTAATCTGGAAGGACCTGTTTTTGACAAAGCTATACATATAATATATATAAATTAATTTTGGCCAAAAATTACACACTATTTTTGGCCAAAATTAATTTAAAGAGAATTTGTCATGGGGGAAGTTATACTCTCAGTATTTGTCTCTTGGCTTTTCTTCTATGCCATATAGGGAAAGGGAAGAAGAAAGATTTCACTAGAGGCAGCTAGGTGGTGCAGTGGATAGAGCACCAGTCCTGAACTCAGGAGGACCCGAGTTCAAATCTGATTTCAGACACTTAACACTTCCTGTGTGATTCTGGGCAAGTCACTTAACCCCAATTGCCTCAGGAAAAAAAAAAAAAAAGAAAAGAAAAAAAGAAAAAAAATATCTCACTAAAAGAAATAGAAATTCATGTGGAACTGCTTAAGCAGTAAGCTTTAAAAGAGGTCTGTCCCAGGGATGATTCCTCCTGGTAGCCACATCAGAAAGGTAAATGGTCAGAGAGGTACTCTGATATTGAACCAGCGTCCAAATAAGGACAAATTACTGGGAAGACAGATTTCCTCTAAGCAATAATTCCCAACAAGTCCCTTTTTCAAGTAAAAAATAATTTTACTTCTTCACCAGGGACTTCATATAAAATGAAGTTTATAGAAAGCTGATATAAGTTTTAGTGGGGAGAGATACCAAATTTTACTCTAGACTGTTTTCTTTAAAAGTCCATCTCAGGATATGGCATCATCTTAGAATTTGCCACACATATAACATATAAATTGCTTGTCTTCTCAAGGACAGTGAAAGGTAAGGAAGGAGAGAAAATTTGAAACTTAAAATTTTGAAAAAAGTGTTAAAATAGTTTTTTTTTTACATGTAATTGGGAAAAAGTAAGATATTGTTTGGAATATTAAATTTTAAAAGTTTTAAAAAGTAAAAGCCCTTACTTTCTGTTATACATTGGTTTGGAAAAAAAACTATTTTTTAAAAAAAAATTATAAAGGGGATTGACTATTCATTGGGAAGTATCTCATGTGTCAAGAAATTGACAGTTAATTTTTTTGTTCATTCAAGAGAAAATAACACTTTTTTTTAACTAATTAAAATGTTAGGTCAAAAAAAATTGTTTGCTAACGTATGAATTCAGTTATTCTGATAAGCATCATGGTATATGGGTCACAAAATTGGTCTTAGAGCCTGGAAGAACTGAGTTCAAATACCACACACTGACCCATATTGACACCCATTATGGGACCCTGGGCTAATAATACTCTCAGTACTTCTGAAGTCAGAGCTTCTTAACTTTTTTTGGTCATTGTCCCCTTTGTCATTTATAGCTTTTAAATGCATAAAATAAAATCTAAGGGATTACAAAAGAAAATGGTTATACTGAAATAGTTATTTATAACACATGACTATTTCTCTTTCTTCCTCAATAAATTCTTGCATACAAATTCAGACTCTAGACCAGTGGTTCTCAAACTTTTGTTTTCAGTATCTTTATCCTATTAAAAATTATTGAGGATCTCTCCAAAGCGTTTTTGTTTATCTGGATTATATTTATAGACATTTACCATATTGGAAATAAAAACTATTTTTGAATTTGCAGACCCTCTAAAAGGGTTTCAGAGATCTCCAGGATTCTCTAGACCATACTTTGAGAACCACTGCTCTAGACTAAGATATAAATTGCAGGGAGGGTGCTAATCTGTATGTGGTAGAGGGAATTTCTTCATCTGGGAATGTTTGATACTAATGAAATTGCAGAACCAATACCACACGTCCCCTATTTCTGACAACCAAAAAAAAATTAAAAATTCAAATTTATAAACCAATGAGTCTGCATCTCAGGGAAAAACATATGTTTCCTAGTTTAGATCATATGGTAGAAACAGTTGTTTTAAAGGTTGAATCTGCAAATCTAAAATTTTAAATCAGCAATAAACATCATAACCATGATAAATTCATTATTCATTACTTTATCCAAACATTTCCTCAACTTTTATTTTTAGCCTATACCACTTCTTTGGGTTAAGAAACTCCATAGATTCACTAAGATAATTCCCAATTCCTTTTGTTTGTCCTCAAACTACTTTCAAGGTCTCTGTAATTCACATCTCCTAGGGTCTGATGAAAAAGAGCACATTCACCCTATCTATAACATAAATTATTTTATAAATCTAGATGATCGATTTACCCTTCATCTTCTCTCTTCCCAGAATGGAGTGTTCTAATTTATTCCAGTCAGCTGGACTAGAATACCTTCAGTGGAATAAGGTGTACTCAGGAACAGAGTGATGAAGAACAGGCTATAAATAGCTACAGCTGAAAATACAAGAAAAGATTTTGCTTCTGCTATTGCGGTGTGAAGCTAAAAGTGCTTCCAAGCCTTCCTACTAGATTAAGATCAATTGGTATTTAGAGAGAATGGAAGCTGGGCCAACATAAAATGACTTCATGCTGCCTTCTCTAGTGATAAAGAGGGGGGTACCTGCCTGATGGACCCTTTTCTAATGAAAGTACCCACCCTTATACTCATAGCCTATGTACTTATTCCCTGGATGAAGGCCATTAGAACCTCCGTTACCTACTGCTCTTTGTGAGAAGGAAATTCTGTAAGAATGTGATTTTTACAACAAAAGATATAAAACTCTGGATGTGTTTTGCAGAAACATCAGAAGAAATATATTTAATTCCTCTCCAAGTTTGTTTCTAACATTCAAAGTATTGCCTGTCTTATTCAGTTTGTAACTACTATGTGCTTATCCACATCATTGCCTGGGGAGCTGAGTAAATGTTCCATAATAGCAGCAATAATAAGGGTATGTGTGGGGATTTTTTATGCTTGAAAGTTCCTGGACACACAAAATCTAGGCTTAATGGGACCTCGTAAAATGCACTGGGAGACTGGCCAAAGCCCCAGCTATGTGGTGCTATGCCCAGAAGGAAAGCCAATGGTTTTAGTTTCAAGAAAGATTCAATTGCTAGAATATATATATATATATATATATATATATATATATATATATATATATATATATATATATATATATATGTGTGTGTGTGTGTGTGTTTCAAAAAGCATAATTACCTTGAGTTTAACATAAATTCACCAATTTCAATAAGGGTGGCCCGATTTTTGGAGTTAGAAGGGGAGTCAGGAAATTACATTGGATTGAAATCCAAATAAATTGGATATGAAATGTTCACACACATACACACCAATGAAGATATACATATACGTACCATTAGAAATATTTAAATAGGACTAAAATGACATATGGTATAAAATCATTTCTGAAAAGTATTCACTATTCAGAATTCTTATTTTGGCATTTACTAGATTTAATTAGATTAACTTCTGATACAAGTAGTTAAGGAGTTAGACTAAATGGCCTCTAAGGTCCTTGAATCAATGTTCCTGGACCTCCTTCTCTCATTTTGTAGAATCATCAGGTTCCCACAGGTTTAATTACCATCTCTATGTGGATGATTTTCATGTCTCTATATCCATTCTGACTCACTCCCAAGCTCTAATTCTACATCACCAAATACCCATCAGACATTTTAATCTGAAAGTCCCATAGCCATCTCACATTTAGTGAAGAGAACTTGATCCTTAGAATCAGCATTCTTCTAATCACTAGGTTCACAATCTCATTGTGATCTTTAACTCCACATTCACTCCACACACCTGTATTTGCTCTACATCTGCTACATTTCTTGCAACCCTCATTTTCTTTGTATCTACATAGAGGTCACTTCACATATTCCTTTTATCTTGGGGCTGGTCTATCACAATAGTCTCTTAGTTGGGATCCCTGCCTTAAAATTTGACCCATTCCAATCTATCCTTCCCACAGTTACTAGTGACTTCCCAACATGCACATTTCCCTTACTCAAACTGTAGGAGCTCTTAATTACTTCTAAGAGCAAACAGATAATCTCTTCATGAAATTTAAATTCCTGTGAAACCTGAACCCATCTTATGATTTTAGCCTTATTAGATATCACTCCTCTTCACACATGACACCTTATAGTTTAGTCATAACTGACCCTCTTATTGTTCCTTACTCCATTTCCCACCTTTATACTGTTCCTCCATACCTGGGAAATATATCCATTGCTTGAAAACTATACTTGAAAACTATTTCCATCAAGACTCAGTTCATGGGCCACTTTCTGGAGTCTGAAAGAACTAACTTCAAATTCAAACACTTTCTAGCTATGTAATCTGGGGCAAGTCACTTAATTTCTGTATGCCTCAAAATATAAGTAAAAATAGAATAAAACTCAATAATAAATAAAAGTTTCCTCAATTATAAAATATAGACAACAATGGCACCTCCCTTGCAGGAATCAAATGAAATACTTGTAAAAAATGAAAACCTCCATAACCTTTCCTTTCTCTTTAAAAATTACCTTGTCTGATTCACCAGAACATACATGTATTGGTTCCCCCATTAAAACGTGAGCTCCTTGTTTACAAGGACTTTTATGGTGTCCAACACAGTATTTGGCACATAGTAGGTACTTTAACAAATATTTGCTAATTTACTGATAGGATGAATTATGTTATATTCCACATTTTATGGAACACATGTTCATTGTCAAAGTATAGGCCTATGCTCATGCCATGCACTATTCTGGAAAAGCAGAAATAAAACATAAACTTAAAGATCTTAAGCATTTATGATGAATATTATTTATGTGGTCTGACATAGGGCGAGTCTCATAATAGAAAGCAGGGTTGTGTCTAAATGGGGAACACTTTCAACATTTATCCATCAATGGTTCAGAAATTATGATTCCTTCAAAGTGGGAACTGAATGTAGATTGTCCCAAGCTGTTCATCTCCAGATTCTCAGTCCTTTGTGATTCTGATTCATGTTTTTCCACACATCTTTCATAAAGCATGCATCAGAGACCTTCCTATTTGTAATAATTATAGATACCTGTGTAATAAAGGATGATTTAATGAAAAGTTTTAACTGAGCTTTAGTAACTTAAACCTTCAATAAGACTTTTGGGACACTTGAGGTTTCCATCTTTTTAAGCCACATTCTTGTTCTAAAACCAGCTCACTTAAAAAAAAAATCACATCACAATTATGAAACCAAAAGAACCCAGAAACTGCCTTAGCTGGCAAACATTTGATCTTCCTGCCCAATCAAAGAGATGCAGTAATTACAAACTGTACCAACTAAGACAAGTTAATTTGTAAAACATGATGAGCAACAGAGACAACTATTTTGTGTCAGTTATATATCCCCAAGAAATATTGATAGCTAGAGTAAATATCTTTACTTTTGCCCCTTCCCAATATTTAAATAGTTGTAGCAACTGCACATAGTTTCATCTTTATAAACCCTTTCCTTCCCTAATTTAGTATTGATTTTCACTTTTGTACTAGTTACAAAGATACAACTGCACACAGCCAGTGGATTCTGATGTCACTTCCATGTTAATATTCAGTTTTTTCCTGGTGTTTGGTACTTCTTACATTTAGTACTTTCCTTGAGAAAGTAATCATGATGATCATAAGATTCCTAAGCAGTCTGACAGCCTTTTGGTCTCTCTTATTTTTTGATTCTTGATTATTTAGGATGTTGTTCATTCTTAGTATTTGAAGAGGACTACTAATATCACAAGACCGATGACTTGACTTGCAAGTGAATTGGATTTAAGTGAGCACAATGTTGTCAGCTTCACTCTCTCCTCCAGTCATTGGATTCTGGTGGCAAAATGAAAGTCTTGGTGATGGCCTGGGATGCAGTGGGTGACTTTGATTTTTTTTTAGATTAAAGTCTTTTCTAGGTCTCAGTTTGTCTGAGATAGCACCCATTCAGTGTTCCTTTATAGGGAAAACTTGCGCTACAATGTAAAATCTCTAGGTTTTGCTTAAAATAAGAATGTTCATATATGTACGCAATTCAGTTCTCCCCTTAGTGTTTTGATTAGGTTTTGGGTTGTATACATTTAAAATAGCAGTTATTTAATCATTTTCAGTTATGTCTGACGCTGACCCCATTTAAGGTTTTCTTGGCAAAGATACTGAAGTTGTTTGCTATTTTCTTGTCCAGCTCATTTTACAGATAAGAAAATTGAGGCAAACAGGGATAAGGGACTTGTCCAGGGTCACACAGCTAGTAAGTGTCTGCGGCCAGATTTGAACTCAGGAAGGTAAATCTTTTCGGCTCTGGTCCTGGTACTTCATCTACTGCATTACCTACCTGTCCTGCACTTTTCAAGTATTAGCAAGTAATTAATGTTTTTAGGGTGTCTAAAAATGGTGTCATTCTTAGTTCCCCCCTGCCTTATTTTCTGCTATTTGATCACCACCACTAAACAAACAGAAGGGGCTGGCATATTCAATCTCTTCCTTCTCCATCCCCACACCCATAATCTGTTTCTGATGTGATAAATCTTTTGGTTATCGTGACCCACCAGCCAACTTTCAAAGATGGGTCGATGGGTCTATTTGTATCTTACTAAGCCTGTGCTTGGTTAGTAACTATAGGATGTCACTAAAGCCACAAGCTAGAACTTTCCCAACTTCGTAGAACTTTCTTAAACTTGTACTGGTATCTGTAGCTTCAAGAATTCAAAGCTATCTTTAAGCTAAGCTTTCCAAAGTTGCACATAATTTAAGCAAAAGGCTTAAGATTCAGACCCAATGATGGATGTCACATCAGTCATCTGAGAACCAGCTTAGTTAGATTTAGCAAGGCTCAAGTAATGACCTTCTGGACATTAACATCTCATGAAGAACATCTACTAAGATGTTGGAAGGTTGTGATAGAGATTGATGGAGGGAAGAAAAATCACATGCTCCTGATGTTTTGAAGAAAGAGATGCAATTATATCTAAGTGCAGAGATCTCTGATAATTATTTTGTGATAATAATAGCTAACATTTATGACTAACATTATTATAGTAGACATGTATATGTTAACATATTGTAATATGTTAACATATACATATGTACACATCTAATATAATTACTAATATATTATATAATGTATTAATGTTACTATAAACCCCAATCTAATTATATTGATTAAATATTAATAAATTTATTTTAAACATTTATTATTATTACAAATATATTTTTTATTTATTATTATGAACTTAAGATTTGAACTTGGGTGTTGACTTCAAGACCAATACTTTTAGCTACAGAAGGCACATAAGACTGTTAAACTTACTGATTATATATAATGCTACTATTTTTAGAGATAAACACTACAGTGGATGTTTTGTATTATAAAGACACTTCATTTAGCATGTTAATATTTTAATGCATTATGTGGCGCAGTGACCAATGTCACTGCAACTGTCATGGGAGTTTCAAAACATACCACAGAAAGAATCTCACCTCCTCATTCTCGATTTTGAGTGTAGCCAGTCGTGATTGAAGCTGTTGATACCTGAGCATGAGTTCGGCTTGCACTGGCTGCTGGGCGCTTACCTGACAGACCTAAGAAGGAATCATAAAGCATCATTAGGCCCGTGTTTGAATTTAAGAAGGCAGAGATTCTTACTATATTGTTTAAATACCAGATGAGTCACTATCAGTTCCTTAAAATCCCCATTACACATCATCTTTTAACAGACAGATCATTCAATTTAAAATTTGATCCTCTTACATAAAAGGCAAGAACTGTATGCAGTGATTTGGCCCAGGTATCACCAAGAAAGCAGCATCCAGGTAGAACCTAGCTTAAAGATGCCTGGAGTTTTAGACCCTAATTTAAAGTTCTTGCTCCAGGTACTTTCTTAATGACTAAAAAATGCTTTCAAAGAGAGTCACACTAAGGGGAAAAAAATCTAGGATAAATTGATATGGTATCTTTCAACTAGACTAAGGATCAGCTGAATCATAGGGCTACACTGAGCTAATTAGGTATCACAATTACTTAAGTATTTATTAAGTGTCTATTAGGTGCCAGGCACTGTGCTAATACAAAGAGAAGTAGAAAACAGTCCCTGTCTTCAAAGAGCTCACAATCTAATGAATACCAAAGCTTAGGTTTTGGTACTTGAGATTTAAGCAATATCTATATGATTCTAATGTCAGTACTTTTCACTGGGGGTTTATCTGTTTAAATTTTGTGCCGTCCTCACTAAATTTTCAAAAAGTCCCATTGGACTAACCCAGAAATATTTACAGGTACATTTATATAGAGTTGCAAACAACTTGTTCAAACTCTTCTTTTTACAGATAGGGAAATTGAGGATCAGATATATTAAATGACTTATTGAAGATTACATTGGTTTCTACAAAAATAGTTTTCCGTCTCCAAAGTTTTCTGCCATTTTAAAATGGCAATCAGTACTAGTTGAACTTTGTATAACATTGTAAATAATGTAAGAGGGGGGACTAAGAAGCATTAATGATAGCCTTTTGTGAAACTATGGAATAAGACTGTAGTCAGGATTGGTACAAGTGTTGAAAAAGGCAAGAAGAGAATTACTTTCTTTAGTTCAAGCAGACAGCAATTACAGACCTCATCACCCATGTGAGACTGAAACTCAAATTTCATTGGTGGGCAGAAGGCAGCAGGGTACATCTCCATGAATCTCTGTTTATCACTCCGAGGCTCTAAATTATCAACTGCATTCTCTATGATATCCAGGCCTTCATGTCTGGAGGTTTCAAGGTTATACTCTGCAGAGAGATATGTTCTTAGGGCTCTGTTCAGACTGGCATGGTATCCAAGATCACAGCACTGAAGGAGGGAAGAAGCAAAAACAAAACAAATCACAGGAAGGAACCAATAAGAAATAACAAATAAATATATACAATGATATCATTGTTTCACTCTGTAATGATCTCAGAAAAAATCTAGAGGAATGCAAAGATATATTAATATTTAAGATATTGCATATTATATCAAATCTCATGACAGAGATGATCATAGATTTAAAGCTGGTAGGCACTTCTAGTAATTAGTCAATTCTTCCAATTTTACAAAAGAACGAAAAAACTGGGATTCATACTCTGGTCCTTTCACTCCAAATTCAATGCTCTTTCCACTAGATCCAAATGTACTGAGGTAGAGAAAATGGTTAGCAATAACTTTTCCCTCAAATCTTCCTCAATAATTTCCTCTTTAATTCTCTAATGCATTTAAGAAGTATTATCGTGTATAATAAATAATTACCCTTCTTGGTATGTTATTCTCTTACTAATCTATAAACTCTTTTAAGTTTATATTGTATTCTTATCTAAATTCAGTATCTTTTACAGTACCTAACACAGTTCTACATTAATTAAGTATAGAATAAGTATTATAGAAATAGAACTATTTAGTACCACTATGTGTTAGATACTATGCTTTATACAAATATTAGCTAATTTTTTTTTTTTTTTTTTTGCTGAGACAATTGGGATTAAGTGACTTGCCCAGGGTCACATAGGTAGGACATATTAAGTGTCTGAGGCCAGATTTGAAGTCAGGTCTTCCTGATTTCAGAGCCAGCACTCTGTCCACTGCACCATCTAGCTGCCCCCCAAAATTATCTAATTTGACCCTCATAAAAATCCTGTAAGTGCTATTATTATCCACAACTTACATGAGGAAATTGGGGCAGAAAGGATTAAGTGACTTGTCAAGGATAACACAATTTGTAAGTATGTGATGCTGGATTTGAACTTGGTCTTCCTGACTTCCAACTTACTCTCTGAGCCACCAGATTCTTCTAGAGTAAGGCAGTTGAATGGCTTGTTCAATAGATGAGAAAGGAAGATGGAAAGGAGGCATAGGAAGTAAAAACAGAATAAATCTGAGAAAAGAACAGAAATATCACTTCCCATCATTCCCCTTTCATTACCTTTGTCAGGCGTTTTTTTTTTTTTGTTTGTTTTTTTTTAATTCTCAGGAAAGCTAATTTAAAAACAGGCCTTTGATAAATTAATGAAGTCGATGTAATATAGTACTCAAAAGAAAACAGGATTTTATATATCACAACAAAACCAGACCACTCCACGGTAGACCTAATTTGTCATGTAAGAGTAAACAAATAAGTAGATTTGTTCATTGGAACTGTTTTGATAACTTTGTCATATGAGGGGCATCTAAAAACTAGGAAAGTTTAAACCTGGATGTAAGAAGGCTTGGGGGACATGAACAATGTTTTTAAATATCTAAGAATCTACCAAGAAGGAGAGATAGTAGATATGGGTTTACCCTGTTCTAGAACCAGCTGCATGACTAATGCAATGGGAAGTTACAGGGTAAAAGAGTTTAGCTTACCAAGATAATGTCCAAATTGTTCTCTATGTACCTCAAAGTTGAGGCTCCTTCAGATTATGTAATTTAGGTGAACTGTTGCCTGTTGGCCCTTTGTTACGTTCCCTTCCTGTGTCTCTACCCCACGAGTTCCATGTTCCATTTTTTCCTGGCTCTAGAATTTTTGTATATGCTACTGCCTTGTCCAAACTGGGAATATCAGTTTGTAATTCAAAATATATTACCATGGAGCAAAAACATTCAACCAGAAGAAAAAAAAAACTGCTATTAAATTCTTTAAACATACCAAGAAATTTTTTTAAATCAATAGTTGCAACTAGCTTATTGGAATCAAGTCATTGGTCATTCATTATATGGATGACTGATCATCTGTGGCTCTCACTGGATGCGTACCACTCAGATATAAAAAAAAAAAATTATTTAATGTCATTTTAAGTTTTGATTAGACATATAAACTGAAGAAAAATCTTCTATTTATCCTGCTCCAAAAAATGCAACAATACTGTGTTATGTGCAACTCATAGTTTAAAAATAATTTTATTTTAAAATTCTAAAATAGTTCTCATTATCTTTCAATAAGTTCAAGGCTAAAAAAAACCCTAGTCATATAGGAAATGGACTTAAATTTCTGGGGATATTGACAGACTCCAAGTAATTAAAGGAATTAAGCTGCCTGCTGATCAAACTAACTGCTTTATATTTTATGAATATTGAGTCCAGTGGGAGTTGGTAGGAAATTCAAACTGAGAGGAATGAAATTACACAATAGACTGATTTTTTTTTTACAACAGAAGTTAAGTCTCTCTTTTAGGCTTTTTTGGGAAAAAAACATACAAAAATCCCCCCCAAAACACCAACAAAAACAAAAAAACTAACATAAATTCTAGGTTATATAAGCTATATTTTTAGTACTTAAAATAAATTCTAAAATGTGTGTCTTTCATCCCTCAAGATTACTAGATAGAATTTGTGAAGAGGGGAAAAAAATAAGATATTACAAATGGATCAAAATCACCAGATAAGGATTTCTACTCGCAACACCTACATGCCTTTGCATGCAGCAGACAATAAATGTTTATTTAATTGAATTGAATTTATCAGATAAGCAGATGAAGAATACAGATACACATTTAGATCCATATATTTGCATCCATGCCTCTGATAAATTCAATTTAATTAAACATACACACACGCACACAGTCTCAATAGCAATGACCATACATCTTACTTTCTTTCTATGACTTCAGTGATGAGGTAGGGAACACATTGCTTAATAACAGATTCATGAAACTCCTTAGGGCAAACCTGGAAAACCATAGTAGATGAACAACACACTCATCCATCTTTCTTGCCACAATTAGCTGCTGAATGGGAATGGTTTTCCCCTTAACTCTTCCCATCAGCCTGTAAATAATCAACACTACTAATTCTGAGGCTATATGATAGATTTTTAATTGCCTTTCTTTGGGACATTAAAAAAAAAAAGATATAAGGCAAGCACTTCTTTGTTAAGGGACAAATCACCTGAGGCAGCAAGGCCATCATTAGAATTGTTTTTGTCCATGTCAGAATTTGAAACAAGAGTGCATACATTCAGATTCCAGAAATTTGTTTAAAAAGACTAATTCCACGAAGTCTATGAATTATTAATGATGATCTGAAAAGCCAGTCTCTCTACAAAGAGTTGACTTATAACCCCAGAACATTTAATGACTACATGAGAAACCAATAAAAGAGCTAATGAAAACAAAGTTGAGGCGTTTTGGAGGATGGAAATTTTTAAGTTTAGTTAATATGGGCACAGGGAAAGTCTAAAAGCTCAGCTCTCCCACATGTAGTCTAATAAAGATCTCAAAGCGGGCATTAGATCAGGTAGCAATCAAGAATCTAGTCCAAGACTGCACAAAAAGATGGCCTGTGGGCACTGGGAGAGACATCTTGCCAAGGAAGTTAACAAGATTACAGGTAAACTGCCAGTGTATTCAGAAGACATTCTTCAAGGGCATCTAACATCTACAATTCTCTGACCTCTAGGAGTGAATGCTCAGCGTGGCTGGAGCTCCAGAAGGTAGAAAGACTGGGAAGACTCAAGAAGGGATGGAAGTCATCAGTGCTATGACCAGGGATGTTACAGGAGATTCAAAGACTACAGTTCTAAAGGTTTTTAACCAAGAATAATTTATGCTACATTAGAAGCTTATTGGGGAGGGGGGGAGAAATGGACCTGATGAAGAGACAAGAAGTAAAAACTTGAAATGAAAACAAGAAATCAAGAGAAACTTAGAAAAGTAATATATTTGAACATTAGGGAAAGACTAAATGATGATGGAATACTTAGATCCAATTAGGAGAAGAAATAAACTGTTCCTACAAAAATCTTCCAATGGTCTTAGGCAGAGTTAAATAAGATATAAGGGATAGACAGGAGGGTAGTTTTATTGTGTCATTATTGTCTTAAAAGAGGAATGAAAAGAAATAAGAAAGGAATTACACTAGGGAAGAAAGGGGTAGAACTTAATATTTCTTAAATTGGACTGCATGAGAAGAATATACAAATAGTGAGAAAATCAAGGAAGAGTGAAAGTCATGTAAACTTCACTCAACTGAATTAGACAAATTGTTGAATACACACACACACATACACACATATTTTGGTGCGATATAGACATATATTAACTTGAACTGCTAAAAAGGTGGGAACAGGAAGAGTGGAAGTGAAGATTTCAGAGAGTAAGCAAATTCAGAAAAAAAGAATCACAAGCAAAACAAATATTAACTTTGGAAGGTAGATCTTAAGGAGAGATGAAAAGAAAATGCAGGGCAAGAATTAATTATTGGGGATCTGGGAGCAATAAAATAAGAAAAAGAGTGAGTGTTTTAATTATAAATTACTAGCACTGATCATATTCCATCTCTTTTATCATCTTCCTAGAAAAAAAAGTTTGGGGGCCAAGAGAAGGGCAAAAGTAAAAAATTATAAGAGGATATGATAGAAGGAATTACACAACTGATCATCAGAAAAATGTGATTCACATAATGAATGTGAATGGGAGGAACTTATCCGTAAATGAGAAAAGAACAGCAGAATCTAAATGTTTAAAAAATAGAAAAAAGAAAAACATTTCAAACAAGCATTCACATATTGTTAAAACAAAGAGCTTGAATGGAATTATGTTTAAGATAAAATATAAAAATCATAATGCAGTGGATAGTGATAGGCCTGGAGTCAAGAAGATCTGAGTTAACTGCTGGCCAAAGATACTTACTTGCTGTGTGACACTGGGAAAGTCACTTAACTTTATTTGTTTCCCTCAATTTCCTAATTTGTAAGATGAGGAAAATAACAGTTCCAATCTCTCTGTGTTGTTATAAGGTTCAAATGAGACAATAATTATAAAGTACTTAGCACAGTGCCTGATGCATAGTAAGTGCTATATTAATTTTGGGTAATATTATGGTGATGATTCTCAGAAAAAGAAGCAGTAAAAAGATGTGTTCAATAGAGATGAAAGAAAAACTACATTATTCTTAAAGCAAATACAGACAAGAAAATATTTATTTGGACCAAAATGCATACCATCACAACTAAACATATGAAGGAAAAGTATCATAGGGGAATCATAGGGGAAAATAGATAGCAAAATTATAATAGGTGGGGATCTCTGTATTCCTTTTAGACCCAGACAATCTAGTGAAAATATAAAGAAGTAAGTTATTTGAATAGAATTTTTGAAAAGTTATATAAGATAGACGATGATTATTGAAAATAGAGGTAAAAAGGAAAATATATATTGCTTGGCTGCATATGACAAAAAAAGAAGCACTATTTGCTAGAGCATAAACAACCTCCTAAAACAAATTCAGAAAATTAAAAGCCTACTCTTTAATGACCAGAGTAAAATAAAAATGAGAATTTGAAGCTAAGATACTATTACCACTGCCACCACCTATTATAATAGTGCTTTAAGCCTAACAAAGTGCTTTATAAATATTATTTCCTTTAATATTAACAGTAATGCTGGGAGATGGCTGCTATCTCCCCCATTTTATAGATGAGAAAATGGAAGTTGAAAGTTGACTTGCCCTGTGTCAGAGGACAAATGTGAATTTGTTCTTCTGGGTTACAGATTCATCATTCCAACCACTATACCACTTTACTGCTTTCTAAGTAGAGATTAAACAATTTAATTTTAAAGACTTAATGGGCCAAAAAAATAGTAGAAAAAATATAGAAATTCATAATTCTAACCATTGTCATCAATAAAAGAGAGAAAGAACATATTTTTTTATTGGATATGGAATTGCAACCACAAAAAAATGACAAAGGCAAGAAATCAAAAACCCCAAATAAAAGCAAACTAAAAATTATGAAAATCAAAGAAGAAATAAACAAAATTGAAGGCAAAAACCTATTGGCTTGAAAAACCAAAAAAAAAAAAAAAAAAAATCAAACCATTTGCTAATCAAAAAAATTTTTTTTTAATAAAGAAGGAAAACAAATCCATTGCACCAAAAATAAAAAATGAATATTCATAAAAGATGAAGAAATAAAAAAAATTATTAGAAATTATATGCCAACAAGATAGATGAAATGAGTGTTTGTAGAGGCATAAAACACATGAACAGAACAAGAAAGAATTTTTAAATTATCCATTTCAGAAAAATAAATTTAAAAAGTCATAAATTCCTAAAAAGCAAAAACAAACAAAACAAAACAAAAAACCAAAAAAACTAGGGCCAGCTCCATTTACAAGGTTATAATCTAACCTTCAGAGAAAAACTGATTCCAATGCTACATAAAATATTTGTTAAAGCAAGAAAAGAAGGGATTTTTATGAAATTCTTTGATAAAGAAAAGTTTTGATACTTAAATTAGAAAGAAAATTACAATCAAATTTTCCTAATTAATGTAAAATATTTAAAAATAAGTTACAGTAACAAATTAAAAAAGTCATACACTACAACTATATTGAAATTATATCAGTAATGCATGATTGGTAAAGTACTAGGAAAATTTGGCCATATTTATAACAAATAAAATCTCAATACCTTCAGAAAAAAACTCCTGACAAAATGCAATACTCATGTTGAAAAAATATTAAAAACTATGGGAATAAATTGATCATTTGTTAAATAGTATTGCTCTAGAAACCAAGAGTCAATATTACTTGTGATGGAGAAATACTTGAGGACTCCTCAATAAGATTTGGGGAAAACAATCACTATTAAGTCATATGGTTTTAGGAATACTAGCTAAGAAAAGAAACAGAAATTGAGGGAATAACAATACACAAAGAGAAAATAAAATTGTCACTTTTTTCAAATAATATGATGGCCTGCATAAAAAAGCCTAGAGACTCAACTAAAATTAATTGAAACAATTTCAGCAAAGTAGTACAAAATAAACACATATGAATCATAATCCTTTCTGTATATTACTAACAAAACACAGCAAGAATACATAAGGAGGAATTATATTCAAAATAACTTCACAATGTATAAAACATCTCGACGTATGCCTACTACATAACATAAAGACAGCTTTAAATAATTGGAGATATATTACTCAATTGTGGTTAGGCTGTAACAATATAATAAAAATGACAGTACTATGTAAATTAATTTACTTAATTAGTACCACAGCAATCAAACTGACAAAGTTATTTTATAAAATGAGGCAAATACAAACCAATGGCCAAAAACACTGAGGAAATAATGAACAAAACTGGGAAGAAAATAGTCCAGCAGAACTAGATTTTGAACTATAGTATAAAATAGTCAAAATTATTTGACACTTGTTTAAAAAAAAACACTAGGAAATTCGATCAATTCATTATATACTTAAACAACAATACTATATGATGATCAATTCTGATGGATGTAGGTCTCTTCAACAATGAGATGAACCAAACCAGTTCCATTTGTTCAATAATAAATAGAACCAGCTACACCCAGTGAAAGAACTCTGGGAAATGAGTGTGAATCACTATAGAGCATTTCCAATCCTTCTATCTATGTCCGCTTGCATTTTTTATTTCCTTCACAGGTTAACTGTACATTTTTTCAAAGTCCAATTCTTCATGTGCAGCAAAATAACTATATGGACATGTATACATATATTGTATTTAACATATACTTTATTTTATTTATCTATTTATTTAAAATAATAGCTTTTTATTTACAAATTATATGTATGGGTAATTTTACGGCATTGACAATTGCCAAATCTTTTGTTCCAATTTTTCCCCTTCTTCCCCCCACCCCTTCCCCTAGATGGCAGGATGACCAATACATGTTAAATGTATTAAAGTATAAATTAAATACAAAATAAGTATACGTGACCAAACTGCAGGCAGGAAAAACTTAGGGATTGGGAATTCAATGTAATGGTTCTTAGTCATCTCCCAGAATTCTTTCACTGGGTGTAGCTGGTTCAGCTCATTACTGCTCCACTGGAACTGATTTGGTTCATCTCATTGCTGAAGATGGCCAGGTCCATCAGAATTGATCATCATATAGTATTGTTGTTGAAGTATATAATGATTTCCTGGTCCTGCTCATTTCACTCAGCATCAGTTCATGTAAGTCTCTCCAGGCCTTTCTGAAATCATCCTGTTGGTCATTTCTTACCGAACAATAATATTCCATATTATTCATATACCATAATTTATTCAGCCATTCTCCAATTGATGGGCATCTCCTCAGTTTCCAGTTTCTGGCCGCTACAAAAAGGGCTGCCACAAACATTCGTGCACACACAGGTCCTTTTCCCTTCTTTATAACATATATTTTAATATATTTAACATGTATTGGTCTACCTGCCATCTGGGGGAGGGGATGGGGGGGAAGGAGGGGAAAAATTGGACCAAAAGATTTTGCAACTGTCAATACAATAGCCATGCATATATCTTGTAAATAAAAAGCTATAATAAAAAAAAAGGACACGAAAAAAAAAAGTTCGAGCTATTGAACAGATTAGGTATACAAGGTCCAGAAGCAAATTAGCATAGCAGCACTAGGTTTAATAAATACAAAGATATCAATTATTGGTATTATTGGACCGCAATATACCACAAAAGTTGTGGGGGGGGGGGCAAGCAGTCTAGCAGAAATTAGGTTTAGACTAACAGCTTGTAAGATATACAATAAATAAATGACAAAGATGCAAAAGGTTATATTATAAATAATATAGGCGCAGTAAAGAAGGCAGAATTCTTAACCAAACAAGTAATAGAAAGGATCACAGAAAATAAAATGTGGTTTTTTTTTAAATTGTAAAATATGGAAAATATTTTACACAAGCAAAATTAATGTAGTTAAAATTAGAAGTGAAAAGCTAATTGGGAAAAATTCTTTGTAGCAAATTATTCTCAAAAAGATCAATTACCAAAGATATTTGAAAACTGATTCAAATATATGAGTATAAAATGGATTCTCATATAGATAACTAGTCAAAGAAAATGAACAGGCAATTTTCAACAAAGGAAATGAAACTTTTCAAGAAAAAAAAGAAAACGCTTCAAAATACTAAAAAGAGAAATGCAATTTAAAACAACGCTGTGATTCCACCTCACAAGTATCAGATTAATTAATTGGAGCATCTGACTTCTCAATCATGATCCAATGAATCTTATTATTGGGAAAACCTAATCATCCTGCAAGATCCAATTCACCTTTGCATACCACTTCAACCCCACATTCTGCCCCCTTAACTGAAGGATGAATTCATGACTTCCCAAACCTTTCATTAAGGAACTTAAAGGACCTCAGCTCATACATTTCCTCTTTTCTCATCTGATTATACTTCTGAGATGTCGCTGGTTTTTCCATCATGTCCCCTCATCAGCTATCTTTTCTCCCCTGCCTTTGTCTGTCATCTTCTATCACTAGATTGTAAACTAATACTCACTCTCTTGGCCTCTGTCTCTTTCTTGCATTCTGTCTCTCTCCCTTTCCCTCTCCTCCCTCTCCCTCTCTCCCTATCTTTCTCTCCTTTTCCTATTTCCCTTCCTCCCTCCCTCTTTCTCTCTCCTCTCCTCTCCTCTCTTCTCCTCTCTCTCTTCCCCTCCCTTACTCTGCGTTTGAATACCTAGGGGTAAAGCACAGTGCCTGCCACATAGCAGGAATTTAATAAATATTTATTGGATGAATGAATAAATAAGATGACAAAAATATAATGATGACGGTTTTTGAAGGTTCTGTTTACATCAATACACTACTGGTGGAACTGTGGATTACTCTAGTCATTCTGGTAATGAATTCAGAATCATACTCAAAAAGTCAGACTTGTAGACCCTCTTGCACAGTGACAACAACACTATGCAAAGAAATTGAAAATGGAAGGAAAGAACACATCCAGATACAAAAATTTATTAGTACTTTCTATTATGAATTAATCAAGAAGGATACCTATCAATTAGAGATTAGCTGAACAAATTTTGGTTTTTGAGATGGAATACAAATTGTTCTGTATGAAATAACAAAGGAAACACATGAGAGAAGTTGGAGAAGACATTTATGAGCCCATGCAAAATGAAGTAGAAAAATTAGGAGGAAGCTTTTAAAATAACTACAATATTTCAAAAGTGAAGCAACTTTAAAGACTTTAACTCTGATCAATGCAATAACCAGACAGATGATGAAACAGATATTCCACCTCTTGATAGAGAGGGAACAAATGCAAAGAGATTAAGAATGAAACGAACATTTTCAGGCATGACCAATGTGTGCATTTTGTGTTGCTTAACTATTTGTAATAATGGAACACTTTTATGGGGGGGGGGGGGTGTAGAGGAGGAGGTAGTAAAGAGGTAGAAGGAAATATGGGGTAATAGTGATGCAAAAAAAAAGAAAAAAGAAAAAAAGGTGGTACATCTTAAATATCTTAAAGTGTTATAGAATAGAAAGGAGTTCAGAGATACATGGGGATAAGCAAGGATAATTTTATAACTAAGGTGAATTTTATGTATTCTTTAAGTGTGTGAAATAGAAAGATACAATTTTATATATAATCTTTCTTGTTGTCTTTTGTATATGGAAAGGCTCTCATCCATTGTAATGATGGTTATCAATTCTGGAATAACAAAAAAACTAAAATTAAATTTTAAAACTGTTTCTCAAAGAGTTCCATAAATCTGTAGTTTAAAACAGGAAGAAACGACTATGGGAGAGAATACATGTCTATCTTAGAAGTTTTTACTAAGCCTAAGTACTTTTACTAAGGTAAATCAGGATTACCACAGTAGACCTTCATCTTATGGATCAGGGCTGTAACTATTACAATAGGAGGTAGATGATGTCAGTTGTGTTGTTGTGAATAAACAAAATGAGAAATGAATGATGATTGTAGTAGAAGTTATGTTTGAAAAAGGATTTTTATAGTTCTAAAGGCTCATAGGAATAAGCTTGCTAGACACCATATTACTAATAGAGGTAGTAGACAGAAAGATGGCCTTAGAATCAGGAAGAATGGCATTTAAGTCTTGACCCTGATATATACTAACTGTGTGATCAAGGGCACATATCACTTTACCTTATAATACCTTAATCAACTCTCTTGAGTCTATGAGTTAATGATAAGTTGGCAACTTGAATTACTGGTTTGCACTCTGATGCCATGGAAAATGGGTTTTGCCTTTCTTTGAGCCTCTGAAGCTTACTTAACACACTGCCTGGTAAATAATAATGGCTTAATAAATGTTTGTTGATCCAAGAAAATCCCAATAAACTTTGGATAGAAAATGCCATCTGCATCCAGAAAGAGAACTTGAATCTAAATCAACATATGCTATGTTCATTTTTTTTTTCAGTTTTTTTCTTTCTTGTGTTTTTCCCCTTTGTTCTGATTTTTCTGTCTAAATATGATTCATAATGTATATTTTAAAAGTTAACATATATGTATGACAAGAAAACAAACAAATAAAAAAATATGTTTATTGACTGGCTGATTTTTAAAATATCAATGAAATCATAGGTCAGGATAAAAACAAAAGTGGGAGGGAAGGGCTGTGCATGAATACTAAAAGATGCAATAAGTGAGCCTAAATGATTAATGGGGAAGATGGAACCAGACATAAAGTATGGAATGGAAAGGTGGATGTTAATATATTTGGCACAGAGTACAATAAAATGAATTATAATTTGTAGATTTCATTACCTGTCTATAATCAAATCTATGGAGGCTACAAATGCTCCCCAAGGCAGGTCTGAATCAGTGCATCCCACTCCCTAGACTGAAACTTGAAGATTGAGTCTCTGAACCAAATGAGTTTCCAAAAGGCATCCTTGAAGACAATGAATTTTGAGCTGAAAAATACTGTAATTTTTGTATTCAAAAGGTGTAATTGAATTCCTCTGTCATTGGACAGTTATAAGTCTGATGCCTGCACCCTATAGCTGTGAGGATCATTTGGGCAATGGGCAACAAAAAAATCTGCGTTTTTGTTGAAATCCACTAATTTCCCTCTTCCCTAATGTAATTTGGTTGTTTTTACAAGCCACCATACCATCAGGGAATAGATTAAGTATACTTAAAAAAAAAATATCTGCTAGACATGGCTAATATGGAAAAGTGTTGTTTAGGACTTCACATGTACAATGGGTATCACTGCTTTTCTTCTCAACAGATAGGGGAAAGGCATAAGGGGAGAGACTGGAACTCTAAATGAAAAAATGAATGTTAAAAAAACAAAGAAAATATCTTCTAAGCAGCATATTAATGACAGCTAGTCATTTTCATAGAAGTCAGCAAATTTGAAACATTATCTTTTCATAAAAGAAAACTATATACCATCTTTAAGTGTCTGAGGCTAGATTTGAACTCAAGGAAACAAAAAATTTCAAGAGTTAAGAGTGAGGAGGGAATAAATTCCATGTCACAGCCAAGGCAAAAGTAAGGCAAGCACATGGGAAATGTAGTACCATTTACAAGAGACAAAAAGATGGACATTTTGACTGGACCATGGAGTATATAAAGAGATATAATTTATAAAAATTTATAAAAAACTGGAAAAAGTAGGTTGGGGCAGCTACGTTGTGAAAAGTTTTAAAATCAAATGATCAATAGAGAGCCACAGAGTTTATTGAAGAAGGCAATGACATGGTCAAACCTGTGCATTAAGACAATTGCTTTTGGTATAAGGAAGAATTTCAAAGAAGAGAGAGGGCTGTGACTGAGGCAGGGAGAAGGGTATAGGTGAAACTGACTGTAGCTTAAACTACAGGAGAGAAGAGTAGGTATAAGACAGCAACTAATTAGATATATTGGATGAGGTTGAGTGAGGAGTCAAGATTAATTCTGAGCTTGTGGACCTGAATAAGGAGAAGCATAGACAATGAATTGAAATAAACTATTATGAACCTGGTAATAGACCCATCCTCTTTAGAGCAAGGAATCTAAACTTAGATTTAAAAAATACGTTGATTATTGTATTTTAATCTAATTGATTTTCTATATAATCTTATGAATCTTACACATTTAAAAACAGAGAGAATGGGTTTTACTAATCTGACAAAAAGTTCAAAAAAGGTTAAGAATTGTTACTTTACAGGAAAGAAGGTTCCACAATTTTTGTCTTACTCATTTGGAGATTTTAAAAAACACTAATGACCCAGAAAGAAGGAAAAAGTGACAGAATCATTATACCTCAGCATTTAGGTTCTCAATTCATGGTCTCACTATAACTCTTAATAAAGACTCAGCTCTAATTGGGAACTCACCATAATAATTGGATGGATCTCAATTGATAAATCATAATGAAATTCCTATGATGCAGGGAAAAAGTCAAATTCATTAAGAAAACTTCACTATAAGTTGTTTTTTAAGCAGCCTCATTACGAGAGACATAAAGATTCAATCAAAGATTCTTAATTCATTATTCAGAAATGACAAAATAAAGATGGCCTGCAACAGAAGAAACTCCCTTTACATGAAAAGCTAATAAAACATATGACAAACATTTTTACAAAAAAATTAGTGGGCTGTGGGAGATTATTAAACTGTAATAATCCATGATAGTAAGATTTATTCTCTAACACCTGAAATAATCTCCGCACTTCTATGTAGAATCATTAACATCCATAAAGTTGCACATTGAAGATGGCAAATGTTTTGCTTTTACTATATAAATGGAACAGGTCAGTTGACTAACAATGCTTCATAATTTAAGACACTGAGATGTGAGTATCCACCACAAGACAGGAACTAAATGTTATAGTTTCATAAAATCCTGTCCTCCTTAGCTTCCTTATTGGAGACAATAAGATCTACACCTCAGGATTGTTGTGAGGATCAAATGAGATAATATTTGTAAACTGCTTAGCACAGTGACTAGAATATTTATTTTATTTGTTATAGGATTTCATTTTTCCTGATACATGCAGAAATAGTTTTCAACATTTACCTTTGCATAACCTTGTGTTCCAAATTTTTCTCCCTTTCTCTCTCGCTCTTCCCTCCCCAAGACAGCAAACAATCTGATATAGGTTAAACATATTTAATTGCCTAGAATATTTGTTATTGAACCCCATTTGGGGTTTTCTTGGCAGAGATACTATAGTAGTTTTCTTCTCCAGCTCATTTTACAGAGAAAGAGACCGAGGCAAACAGGGTTAAGTGACTTGGCCAGAGTCATATAACTAATGAGTTCATATTTGAACTCAGGTCCTCCTGGCCCCAAGCACTCTGCCTAGTATATAGTAGGTGCTTAATAAATGCCTGTTCTCTTTCTTTCCCTATTAAAATTATGTGCAGGTATGGAATAGATTTGAAAGACATTTGAGATAGTGAAATGAATGTTCCTTTGTGTGTAACAATATACATTTAATGTTTGTAGCAGCTCTTTTTGTGGTAGCAAATTTGTGATAGGAAAATGAGTAGATGCCCATCAACTGGGGAATAGCTGAACAAGCTGTGGTATATGAAAATAATTGAATATTATTGTTTTATAAAAGATGATGAACAGGCTAATTTTAGAAAGGGATGGAAAGACTGACATGAACCGATGTTGAGTGAAACAAGCAGAATCAGGAATACATTGTACACACTAAGAGCACGAATGTGCAATGATCAACTATGAAAGATTTTAGTTCTCATCAGTTTAGTGATCTAAAGCAATCTCAATAGACTTTGGACAGAAAATGCCATCTACATTCAAAAAAAAAAAAAAAACTAAGGAGACTGAATGTAAGTCAACACATGCTTCTTTTTTCTGTTTTTTTTCCCTCTCTCCCATGGTTTTTCCCTTTTGCTCCGATTTTTCTTTCCTAACATGATTCATAAAGCAATATGTGTTAAAAATAAATAAATAAATAATAAAACTAGATTATAAAAACAACAATATTCATTTTTTAAAACCTTCAGGTTTGTAGGAATATAAATTTGATTTCAGCTTAGGAAGATCCTAAGATCCAGAGCTAGAATGAACCTTAACTATCATTTCAAACAATCCCTTCATTTAACAGATGGAACAAAAAACAGAAGTAATTTTAGGGTGAGACTACAAAAACAGGAGGCAGTGGGTGATGAGTTTAGAAAACAGATCACAAATTCAGGAAGTAAAATATAACAAAAACAGAGGAATTCAACTGTCTTTAAGTTTGCCAAAAGCAGACCAGTTGATACTCCTCGAGTCTAATGCTATTTTCATTCCTCAAAAGGTTCATGAGGTGAATTATTATTCTGGATGGACTCTGAGTAATAAAAGAGGAACATTAAATTGATGATGTTGTAAGCCGGTACTGACTGGCTAATTTGGTGAATGAGTTTCAGGACTGGAATGAAATGAAAGAAGCATAAACCTTCTAACAGTTGACTAAAGGAGGTTGCTTTAACCATAGCATGCTTAGGCTACTAGGCCCTAATTTAGCTGGGTGGAGCTCCCCTGATTGTAGGCAGTGCTGGTGTATGTAAGGGAGTGTAAGGATGTCACACCTAAGGGAGCAGGGTTAGAGACTGGATTTTGTACTTCTGGGCTGAGTACCATTTGTATTTTGCTCCCAGGTTTTGGAATACAATTAAACCTCAAGGACATTATAATACCGTGTTTCCATGAATAGCTATGGAAAGTAAAGGTTTTTGGGGAAATTCTAGAAAATTGAAGATAATAATTTTTTAAAAGTTATTTTAAATTTAATTTTGTACTATTTTCTATGATCAGAAGACTAAATCCCACTATTAGTGATGACTCACTAAAGCTTGCACAAGACATTTTAGATGACTGATATCCCTGGACAGTATACATAGTTTCTATGTTATACCACCAAGTCTTATATGAGTTGGCCCATTTGTGGATTGTTTTCATAGACACTACCCTGAAGTTCTTAATGAGTTTACCATCAAATTTTATCTTCAAATGTGACTAAGAAAAAATACTTTTAAGTGGATAAAAAAGGAGGAGATTAGAAGGAAGGGTCTATTCAGGGGACATAAGTAAAACAAACTCCATCATTGGAGAGTGGACAAAAGGGAGAATAAAAGTAAAGAAAAAATAAAAATTGGGATCAGGACTGGTTAATGAGAAGAAAAGAAGAATTGAAGAAAAGGAGCAAAATTATTGAGTACATTAATGAATAACCTCTTCTCTACTTTCTCCTTTGTAAAGAGGGGGTGTGAATAAAGAGAGGAAACCTACAAGAAGGGAAATATACAACATTTTTCAGCATGGTGGAGGTATTTGGGGGCTTAGAAAGGAATATAATGTTGGAAAGAGAAATAGAGAGTGTGTTTTTAATGCCCAGAAAAGAAGTTCAGAAGGAAAAAATGGATGAGTGACAGCTTTGAAAGTAACATGTAAAAAAATAGAATTAAAAATGATTAATTGTGAAAAACTTAAGAACTCCAATCAATGCACTTACCAACCATGATTTCAGAGCAGTGATGAAAAAAGAATATTAGCCACTTTCTGAGAGAAGAAATAGACTCAATATGCAGAATGAGACATATTTTTGGATATGGTCAACATGGGGATTTGTTTTGCTCGACTATGCATATGTTACAAAGGTTGTGTTTTTTTTTTTTTTTTTTTGAATTGAAAGAAGGTGAAGAGGGAAAACAATTGCTTGTTAACTGAAAAATGTTAATTGAAATTAACATTGGATTTATTATGCAATGATAATTATCTATCTATTAAAGCTTTTTTCAAAATATATGCATAGATAATTCTTCAACATTAGCCCATGCAAAACTTTGTGTTCCAATCCCCCCCACCCTTTTCCGCCACGGCCTCCCCAGATGGTAAGTCATCTAATACATGTTACAAGGGAAATGTTAATTCCAATATATGTATACATATTTATACAATTATTGTGCTGCACAAGAAAAATCAAATCAAACCAGTTTAAGAGAGAGAGAGAGAGAGAGAGAGAGAGAGAGAGAGAGAGAAAGAGAGAGAGAGAGAGAGAAGCAAAATAAAATGCAAGAAAACCACAAAACAAAAAGAGTGAAAATGCTATGTTGTGAACCATACTCAGTTCCCACAGTCCTCTCTCTGGGTGTAGATGGCTCTCTTCATGACTGAACAATTAGAACTGGTTTGAATCATCTCACTGTTGAAGAGAGCCACATCCATCAGAATTGATCATCCTATAATCTTGTTGTTTCCGTGTATGCTATTTATTTATAATGTATAATATACTTATTAAGGATCCATGGCTTCACATACAAACCTCTTTTTCTGGCCTACTTTATATATAGAAATATTACTTTCCTTTACTACAAGTAAAATTTGTGTTTTTTGCTAAGTTTTATTTTTAAAGGATCAGGGCTATTTAGCCTTTAAATAAAGAAATACTTGTAAGCTAGAGAGTAGGAGTGGGTGAGGAGAACATGATAACTGAGGGTTTCAGGGTTTTCATGTAAAAGAATGGTTTGTGGTGGCCCAGACTTCCGAACAAGAAGGGTCAGAAACTGTCTAGGGGCCAATATCAGTTTAATGTAGATAAATAGTCCCTTTTAATTGGAGTTGCCCAGAAGTAGAATGTCTCCCCTTCACTGGAGATTTTTTTTTCAGGGCTTTCCTATTCCTATTCAGATCCAGGACAGATCACATGGGGATCCAAGAAGACACAGCTGCTCCTGCCTTCTCATTAGGAACATAACACCCTTTGCTTGGGCCTGCTATGAGAGCTTCTAGACACCTCCTGGTTCACAATAATAGGGCAGAGACCAGGCAGTTGAAGGTTATTTCTCCCCAACTTCAAGACTCAACTCAAATTCCACCATTTACAGAAACCTTTTTCTCTTCTCTCTCCCTCACTCCTTATGCCTTTCCTCTGAGATTCCCTCTTATCTACCAGATATAGATATATATATATATATGTAAAATATGTATGTATATCTATCTATAACTTGTAATATATAGAGTTATTTGCATACTGTTCTTCATCTGAATGTGAGTTTCTTGAAGGCAAAGACTATATTTTTGCTCATCTTTGTATTCCCATAATAGTACAGTGCCTGGAACATAGTAAGTACTTAATAATGTTTGTTAGGACCTCCAGGACCAGTTTTAAACACTCTAATCACGTGGCTTCAAGATGGAAATTCATTGATACCCATTCCTCAATGATTAGTTAACATGCTGCCATTTCCTGCTATTCTCCCCAGCTCAGAGATAATAGAAGCCCTGATTACCAAAGAATACCCTACTCTTGTACTTTACAACTCCAGCTGCTGTTCTCTCATTCAGCATCCCTCTCATTCATCAGCCTCAACATCCTACTTCATATCTTTTTACCTTTCACTTGTACACGCTGGAATAGTTTGCTCCATGATTAATAAACCTCCTTTAATTTACACCATTTTCTGCTCTTTCCATATTTTATCATTCACTGAGATGTGATATTAGTTCTTAGATATTAATGCTGTCTACCTGATTAGAAGGAACTACTTTTATTCTTAAGGGAAGGAGCTAGTTTTTATTCCCTTGTATCTTTAGTACTTACCCCAATGTGTGCCACAACATAAGTACTTGATAATTGCCTGCAGACTTATCCAGATTTACAATTCCCAGATGCTCTATCACCTAAGTGAATATTTTTCTAGAAGTTTCACCAATGCTTAGAGTTTTGATCTCAAATACTTTCAGTTGGTCTTAATCCTGAAATTTTCTTTGGAATACTTCATAATAGGGATAGGGCTAATCATCATATACTACATCATAACTACATTAAAACTTTACTTAACAATTTAAGATTTATTGAAAATAAATTCTAACAAACACATAGCAACATTAAAAAAAAAAAAAGATACGGTCCCTTCAAGGGCAATCAACTTTGTGTATTTTCTGTTCTGAGATATTATTTAGGGTTGTTGACTTTTTTTTTTAAATACCCAAGGAGCAATAAAGTCTATAACCCTAAATAAAATTCTCCCTATCTGACTATGAGTGTCCATAGACACTACTTCATGTATAATTCTTTGCTAATTTGCCCTATATAATGAGCTAATATGTATAGCAAAATGTCACTAATTAGAATTAATGATAGGTAAGTTCTATTTGAATCACTTAATGATCTGTATCATATAATATCTAAAAGAAATGTCTTTTATTACTTTAAAAGTATACACAAAAAATACAACTAAGTTAGCAAAGTATTATCTAAAGAAGGTCCTTAGGAAGTCATTTTAGTGAATTTATGAGATTCAAAATTAGAACATTATTTGTTCATATATAAATATATATATGCATACATGTATATCTCTAAAATTTTGAAATATTTTAAATACTGCCATAAGTTTTGTTTAAAGAATAAACATAACCAATGTGATATTACCCTGATCAGTGTCATTTTTTGATAATATCATTAATGTATCATTAGTAAACTTCAATGTAATACTTGGAAATATTATCTGGCTAACACAATTTGGTTTGTCTATGATTACTTCAACCCCTGTATTAATTCTTCTTCAGCCCCTGTAATATTGTTTCATCCAACATCATATTTTCATGGACCAGTTGATGGTATAACATGAGGTATATTTGTATTAATTTATACCTCTCCCTCAAAAAAAAAAAAAGGGTATGTTATCCAAAGGCTAGCCAGTTCTTGTTTGAATTCCAAATCTGTGGAAGGATGGCTTATTACATAGAATTTTTAATGACATCCATCTTGGTGATAACACTATGATTTATACTGGTGTGGACACTAAAATAATGTGCTCAACTTTGAGTTATTTTTAAAAAATTCATAATAAGGAATCACTATAAGGAAACTCCTTCTTATTAATACAGGTAGGGTACCTTCTCTTCAACTGTAGTCTTATGAAGTTTTCTAGTGATTTGCCCAGGGATACACAGCCAGTAAGTACAGGATGCCAATTCAGGTCTTTCAGACTCTGAGGCCATTTTTCTATCCACTAGCATACTATTTCTTTATTTTAATAAAGATGTCTGCACATAGACATCAGCAAATACTTTTAAAGGTGATGCTTCAGGAGAGTGTTTAAAGTAAACTAAATATATGATAAAATTTAGTATTTTTCCCTTTAATCATTAAGTTAATTTATCCTAAACTTCATATCATATAAAAGATCAAATTAGATTGTGTGTGTGTACACATACATACACACATGTATACATACATATATATATATATATATACACACACACACGCACATGTATGTATATAATTTTACTCTAAACTTTGACTTGCCCGATAGGGGAACATCCTCTTTAGTTTTGGAGGCAATTTTCCCATGAAGCTTACCTTAAAAAGTATTTTAGTACATGGACTAGACTGTCATAAAAGATGATCAAAAAGGACAGAAAAAGCATTGGATTCATGAAATTTGAGTTCAAGTTCTGACTCTGCCATTTAGCAAAATGTTTTTCATCTGTAGGGCTCAGTTTCCTCATCTGTAAAATGGAGGTAGTGGACTTGCTAATTTTTAGAGGCAGTAAGGTGGCAGAGAAGACAAAATGATGGACCTGAACTCATAAAGATCAGAGTACAAATCCTACTTCCAACACATACTAGCAGTATGACTCCTATGCAATTCACTTAGCCTCTAAACATCTCAATTTGCTCATTTGAAAAATGAAGATAATAATAATGGGTTGTTAAGAGTTGTTGTAAGGATCAAATAATTTGTGAAGTGCTTTTGTAAACCATAAACCACTATATAAATGTTTGTTTTTCTTGTTACTTTTAATAATGATGATGATCTAAGGTCCCTTCTAGTTCTAATATTCTATATTATACACCTTTAAAAATCAAGGAAGTTGGGACAGCTAAGTGGCTCAGTGGATAGAGCACCAGCCCTTAAGTCAGAAGGACCCGAGTTCAAATCTGGTCTCAGACACTCAACACTAGCTGTGTGACCCTGGGCAAGTCACTTAAACTCGATTGCCTCAGCAAAATAATAATAATAATAAAAAATCAAGGAACTTGTTTCTTTTTTTCTACCAAAATGGGTCAAATGTGTTATGGTTTTAGAATCAAAAGTAAGTTGAATTCCTAAAAATAAGCAGCCATTTTGATCTTTCCATTCCAATCTACCACTTCCTTTAAAACTTAACAACCAACTATTCCACATCAATTTCTTTCAATATGGAAGTATTCTGGCTAATTGCAAAAACACTTCATTGGATGGTCTCACATTTAAGTTGAAAGCGAAATACTGGATCAACTTTACCTAATTTCATTTTTATAAGAAATTTAATTCATATACTTTGCAGATTCTTTCATTAAAGCTCAAGTCATCTTCAACTAAATTCCAGAAAAAAAAAATATTAAGCACCCATTATATGCAAGACACTGAACTCCATGGGATAGGTAAGATCAGAAATAAAGATCAGAAACATCTGTTCTTCCCATAAAGAAACTCAAAGTTTAATATATCCTATACACATCAATTTCCTCATCTATAAAATAAGAATAATAAGTGTCCAATTCCCAGGGTTGTTGTGGGGATAAAATGAAATAATATTTATAAAACACTTTGGAAACTTTTAAAGTGCTATTGAAACACTATAATAATTATTATCGTTATTGTTGTCAAACTTCTTTCCAACTCCAAAAATTCTTTTTTAAGCTTGATTTTCCAAGTAAGATCCTTCCAGCCCTAAATGCTGTATTTCAGTCCTTGTTACCAAAATTGCCAAATCCCAAAACAGCCTTTCACTGCCAGTAAGTGAGTGAAGAATCGGTTAAGGTATCATGTCGGCTGAAGCCAACTTACAGTTCGTGATGGTAACTATCCCCATCAGGTGGGATGTTACTATCAGTTAAGCACTTTTCATTTTATAGGCTAATGGAGTGTTTTTGTTTCAATTATTTCATTTCTTCAATCAAAAAATGTAATAATCAAAAGCCCTTCCTATGCTACTCTTCAAAGATTTCTGCCTTCTTTTAACTCACAACAGATAGATTAAAAGAATAATAGAAATAAAAATAAAATGGGCAACTGAAATTTTGTTTTAAAAATGAGAGATATGCAAAATTCCAAATACTTACATCGATTAAATCTGAGAGGTCATGGAT
Organism: Sarcophilus harrisii; assembly: GCF_902635505.1. Taxonomy (NCBI): domain Eukaryota; kingdom Metazoa; phylum Chordata; class Mammalia; order Dasyuromorphia; family Dasyuridae; genus Sarcophilus; species Sarcophilus harrisii. Next base: position 75,339,205 of record NC_045430.1, read on the forward strand.
ATAATACTTGAACACGGAGGCATTTGTTGCTTCTAGGGTTAGGAGATACTCATTTCGTGCTTTGATGGATTTTAATTTATTTTCTGAATACTTTGCCTGTCGCTGTGAATGAAGATATAGGAACTGAAGATGAAAAAGAAAAAAAAAAAGCTTTTTTTTAAAAAAAAAAAAAAAAAACAGAAAAATCTCTAGGAATTTTTATTAACCTAAACTGTATATCTAATATGTACAAATGCCTCAAAATGTTTAGAGAAAAGAACATTTCAAATTTGATTATTACAAGCCCACATTACCTCAACAACTGAGAATAACAGCTACACATCTGGCCATAGGCCTGTGTGCAATGAAAGCCTCTCAATTAATTTTCAGGTTCTCTACATCTTGAATGAAATACTTTGTATTCAACACAAACTGATGTCCAGCTGCTATTACATGATTTTTATGGTTCTAAAACAATTATCATTTTCTTGAGAGTAAAGACAGTTTCAAAATAAAGTCCAAACGTGTTCATCTTAGTTCCTGCATTAATGCCTTTCTGACTCATAGGTTTTCTACTGGAACAGTTTTGAATTTTTTGTGACTTACCTTCTCTTTCATTTTCTCAATCTTCTTCACAGAACTCCTCCTCTGATGTCTCTCTTCTAGTCGAATGTGAAAAACTGGGTCCCCGGACCGCCCAATTTGCTTTTCTTCCTGTTTTTCTGCTTCTTTTAATTTGCTCTCTGCACTGATACTTTCTGCATGATACATGTGATATGTTTTCATGACCTGTGGGGAAAAGGAAGCCAGAGAATGATGATAAAATGACTGTGATTTAAATTAGCAAGAATACTTATTAACAATAAAAAAAAAATCACTATTTGTAAAGATGGTTAAAGATCTTATTTTCAGATAATATTGAAGGAAGTTAGCCTATATTTATTCTAAAGAAACAAATAAAAAATGAATGAATGAATGACCAGAAAAAACTCCTGAATTATTCTTGGGTCCTATAATTTGATCCATGTACTGTAAGAAAATCCTTCTACTTTTTATGACACACTGGATAGAATGCTGGGCTTGGAGTGAGGAACACCTGAGTTCAAATACAGGTTCAGACACTTTTCAGCTGTGTGACCTGAGTTAGTCACTTACTCTGTCTGCCTCCATTTCCTCAGGTGTAAAATGGAGATAATAATAAAAGCACCTACTCCCCAGTGGTGGTATGAGGATCAAATGAGATAACATTTGTCAAGTGCTTAGTACTGTGTCTGGCACACAGTAGGTACTAGATAAGTATTAGTTATTATAATTGTTATTAATGTAACTCAGCAACTCTTCTGTAACTTCAGATCAAGAGTTGGAATACCTTTTAAAGGTGTTCTAGTCCAATTCTCAATTTAGAGATGAAAGACCTGAGACTTAGGGAGATTGAGCCACAAAAGTGGAAGTGGAAAAGGTTGAATTTGGACTCAAGTCCACTACCTTAAACTCAAAGACTTTCCCACTGTACCACATTGGTTACTCAAGTGAAATTGGAATAACAGAGGCTTATTATTATATGCAATTGTTTATGATTCCAAGAATGGCTCAATACTATCCATATCATACTCCTGAACAGTGGGTATAACTCAAATCTTCATCCAAGGACCTTTTGATACGTTCTTTCAGTGATTTCATTTTCTTCCACAGGCTTATTTATTATCTCTATGCCAGTGACTTGTAGATATCTTCATCTAGGTCCACATTCTCCCTTAAGCTTCAGTCCCTCGTCACCAATTGCTTATTGGACATTTAGAACTGGATGTTCTGGAGATATTGTGAACTCAACACATCCAAAATAAAACACATTATCTTTCCCCACACTCTTCAAGAGTGTTTTTTTTATTTGTTATTCACAGTACCTGGACCAATGCCTGGAATGTGTAGGTGCTTGCTTACTCCTTTCTCAATTGGTTGAAATGTAGTTGGCTACTTTGAATTATATACAGTAGCAAGAGCTAAGATCATATGTTGCCTAGCACAGGGCTTTATGTATATCAATCTTTAAAACCTATTTGCTTAATTAAAAAAAAAAAACAACTTGAATTTGAAAAAGAAAACCTAGGTTTTGATTTCTTTTTTAATTAGGGGTGCTCCCAGAGTCGATTGTTAAATTTTCAGTGTGAGCATTAAACATTGAAAATTTGCAAATACAACATATACTTTAACTTATTTAACATGTATTGGTCTACCTGCCATCTAAGGGAGGGGGTGGGGGGAAGGAGGAGAAAAGTTGGAACAGAAGGTTTTGCAAGGGTTAGTGCTGAAAAATTACCTATGCATATGTTTTGCATATAAAAAACTATAATAAAAAATTTAAAAAAAAAAGAAAAAGAAAATTTGCAAATACTACTATCAGGGCTTGACTGTTTTCTTGATTTTCTAGCTGTAGAAAACACGAATAATGCAGATTAAATGTAAAAAAGCCAGTTATTAAACACTAAACAATATAATCCTGAGCGGGTGGAGGGAGGAAGAAAAACTATTTATTAATTGAAAAATAAGTTAAGTATTAAGTTAATTTTTTAAAAGAAAAAACCTACCTAGAAGGAGAATACTTTGGGATCTAGTTAAAACTGCCTAATTTAATACATTAATGCTAATTATGAAGACAGATGTTACTGAGGAACATAAATACTCAAAAAAAAATGTATTTTCTTAAGTTTAAACATTTCCTTCCCCATCTCATTCAAACTGTTAATTTTGTTGGTCACTCATTTCTTATTCTCTAGAAAGATAAATTTCATGGCAGTGTGTCTCTGATTTATCACAAATTCCAAATGAATAGAGAGTCTCATTAATTTAATATTACATAAGATTCTGCTTGTCAAAATGCCTTGGTATTTTACTTGAACAAGTACTGTGCAAATATTCAGGGGAAACAAAGTCCTAGTACTTTAATGAGTCCAGAAGCTTGAAGTTTCATTTCCTTGTCTCATTACCATCCCAGAGAAGTTTTTTTCCCCATTTATAATCATAAAACTTGGGTTAGAATAAGAAAAGAATGACAAGGAAAAGCTTGGCATATATATATATATAAATGCCCTTTATATATACATTGCATGGCTTTATGGATTCATCATTACAGGGACTTTAACCATCTAAACAAATTCAAAATGCCCTGCACTGTGACCAACACTATAAGCAGCTAGAAGTCACCCTTATAGTAATTAGTTTCTCCAAACAACTAGACTGGCCTTCAGAAAACTGACATGTTGATACTCAAACTTTTTCTAGCTTGGTAGAAAATCAGCCTGAGCCTTTCTCCCAGAGCACAACTTTTGAGTAAGGAGTCCAGCTAACCTCCAGCCCACAAATGAAGGATCAGGGAAGCTTTTGAGCAGAGGTTCAACATGCTGAACATTTATGAAGGAAATACAGATATAAAAATTTCAGAATATGTCAGGTAAAAAATATCAAAATGTTTCCTCATTATCTTAGGTTAAATAAGATCTTCCCTCTCTCCTCAATGCTAGTTACTAGAAAAGAGGGGAAGGTAAGATAATTTAAAAATCATCTAAATCTCTGAAAATTGCAACCAAATGAAAAATCTGGCAATTATATTTCAACATCGTAAGAGAAAACTGTTTTTGAGAATTAGAGGTTAAAAAGATATCAGAAAGATTACTTCCTGAAAGTAACCTGAAAATGAAAATTCCTAAGTATGCCATTGTCAAAATGAAAGATAGTACTTTTTCCTGCCTTTTAAAAGAAGTCCTTTGGGGCAGCTAGATGGTGCAGTGGATAGAGCACCAGCCCTGAAGTCAGGAGGACCTGAGTTCAAATCTGACCTCAGACACTTAACATTTCCTAGCTGTGTGATCCTGGACGAGTCACTTAATCCCAACTGTCTCAGGGGAAAAAAAAAGTCCTTCAACTGTTTTCAAATTCAATTCAAATAAATTCAACAAACACTTATTGAACAGAGACTGGTTTTGCCTGCCTTTTATCCTGGTTGCTTAATGCAAAGCTTCTTAAACTGTGGGCCCCTGCCCATTATGGGGTTGCATATTGGGGTCTAAATGAGGGAGGGGTTGTGAAAAATTTGGCAAAAGCAAAATGTTTCTGAATGCAACCATCAAAATTAATTAAAAATCAAATTTGTAATGAATGTGAGGTGTTTTGGGCAGGGCTTGCATCATGTGACTTTGCACAAAAACTAACAGAAACATAAAGGCTCGGATTCAAGACAGGGTCTCGAAATATTTCACCAGTGAAAAGAGATCATGAATGGAAAAAGATTAAGAAGCCCTGGCTTAGTTTGATGTCTGAAACACAAGCAGGTACTTAATAAATGTATGTTGCCTCTGACCTGACTTGACTAAAGATCTACTATGTCTCAGATAGAGGAAAATAAAAAATGACACTATCACAGCCTTCAAGGAAATCAAAAACCCACTAAGGCTTCATGTATAAATAGGAAAAGTCTAATGGGATAACAGAGGACAGATACAATTGGTGTTACTTGGCAGGAGTCAGGAAGACTTGATTTTAAATTCTAACACTTAATAGATGTGTGCCTTTATACAAAACATTTAATTTCTGTGAGCCTCAGATTCCTTCTGTGTAAAACAAGGATATAATAGCTCTAATTCTTATTATTACTTGAATACTTAAAAAAAAAAAAAAGAAAAGAAAAAGGAGATTATTTCCAAATATGAAGGTGGCTGTTCAGTTGTATCTTTGTGATCTCGGAGTTTTCTTGGCAAAGATACTGGTGTGGTTGGCCATTTCCTTCTTTAACGGGGGTTAAATAATTTGCGCAGGATTACAAAGTTAGTAAATGTTTGAGGCTAGAATTCACAAAAATGAGTCTCCTTGCTCAAAGTCTGCTACTCTATTCACTACATACCCAGGTGTCCTTATTTTGGAAGTGGGGGCATAAATATTTGGAGGGAAATAGTGGGAATGAATACTGAACTCGGAGTTAATAGCTGTGGGATCAAGTCTTGACTTTGCTACTTACTGTCTGGGTGACTTGGTCAGTCACTTCCTGTCTGCATCTCAGTTTTCTTGGATGTAAAATGGGGGAGTTACCCTAGAAGGTCCCCCATGGCTACCAAGAATCAGGGAAATCTTGTGGGAAGATCCAGGTCACTGGACGAGCATTGGAGGGGAAACATTTTAAGAATCATGGAGGGATGTGTAAAGGCATGGGAGTTGGAGAGCATTAGTGCAATGGAAGAAGCTAATAACCCAGTTTGTTTAGAATGTAGAGGGGGAATAAAAGGGAGCAGAGTAAAATCATGTTGGGAAGATGGGCCAGAACCTTAAATTACAAGTTAAGGAATTTTTAATTTCTTGTAGGGGGTACCACTTAAAAAGTTTTGACTCTGTGTATGTGTGCATAGGTGGGATGGAGGGAGGATGGTGACATGATCAGAACTGTGGATTTGAGAAGTTTATTTTGACAACTGTGACCCTTACTACTTTCATAACTTTGGATAATTCACTTCATTAACCTGGACCTTCAGTTCTTCATTTGTAGATTAAAAGGATTGCATTAGGTGAGCTCAAAGATCCTATTTAATTCCAATGATCTGTACTGGCAAGAGCCCAGAAATTGGAATCAATGGACCAAGACCTTCCCCTAAAAGATACCCTAGAAAATGGGGTCTAAAACACTCACTCTCTCCCATTAGTGAGAGAGAATGTAATTGAGGCTGAAACTGAAAACAGCAGCAGCTGCTTCTGGGCCAAGTGTAACTTGGAAGGTTATATCTGTCCTAACCAAGCGAGCAGTAATCAGACCCAACTAGGGAAAGTTGGGTCTGCTACTCAAGTTCAAAAGAAAAACAAAACAACATTAGGAAGCTAAAGAGCAGCTGAGAAATGAGAAGGGACTCATCCATCAGCTGAGCAAATAGTACAGGTCAAATGACCCTTCATACACCTTGCATTTCTGGGCTGGTTTTTTTCTATTGCCATAAGTCAAGAATAAATCCACATGCCATTTGGATCCAGAAACTTTTTAAAATTAACAAAATGAAACACACACTTCAACAGGGAAACAAAGTAGCTTTTTTCTTTCTTTTTCTTTTAAAAAATATTTATTTTAATACATATTGCTTTATATGAATCATGTTAGAAGAGAAAAATCAGAGCAAAAGGAAAAAACCATGGGAGAGACCAAAAACAAACAAACAAACAAACAAACAAAAAAAAACCACCCAGAAAAAAATAAATGAATATAGCATGTGTTGTTCTACATTCAGTCTCCTTAGTTCTTTTTCTGGATGTAGATGGCATTTTCTGTCCAAAGTCTATTGGGATTGCTTTGGATCATAAGCCTTTCATAGTTATCATCACAAAGTTTTGATATCACTGTGTACAATATATTCCTGATTCTGCTTGTTCACTCAGTATCAGTTCATGTAACTCTTTCCAGGACTTTCTAAATCTTGTTCATCATTTTTTATAGAACAATAAATATTAATATACCATATCTTGTTCAGCCATTCCCCAATTGATGGGCATACACTCATTTTCTAATTCTTTGCTACCACAAAAAAAAAAAAAAGCTGCTACAAACATTTTTTGCACATGGGGATCCTTTCCCTCCAACTCTTTTTTTCAGAAACCATTTTGTATTCCTCTAAGTAACAGGAAAGAGAAGTAGAGGAAAGTTGGGAAGGGAAGAAATTTGACTGCCATTAGAATGATAGAGAAGGGATTATACACTCGATTTAAATGACCTGCTTCTTTATACTCCTCAAACATCTTTATTTTAAAGGATATAATAGAGAAAGAAACCTAATTTAAATTTATGATCTGAGCATGGCAAAGATATGACATGAAGTCAGACTCATGGTATAAATTAGAAAGACTTTAAGTAAAGGCCTAGTAATGGATTTAGTCGTTTTGAATTCAAGGAGGCTCATCACCAAAATTCAATTTAATTTAATTCCAAGAGCATTTATTTAAATGCCTGGAAGCTATGTGGAAGTTAGATGTGGCAATGGTTAGAGTGTTGGGCCTGGAGTAAGGAAGCCTCATAATCTCAGAGATTTATTAGTTGTTTGAACCTAGGCAAGTCGGTTAATCCTATTTGCCTCAGTTTTTTCATCTGTAAAATGAGCCAGAGAAGGAAATGGCAAACCACTCTAGTACCTTTGTCAAGAAAACCCTGAATAGGATCAAGAAGAGTCATACATGTTTGAAAAATGACTCAACAAAGAGTGGCAGAATGAACACAGGGACACCATCAAAGTCTGGAAAACCTGGGTTTAAGTTAATTGTTTATCCTGGGCAAGGCCTGAGGTTAAACTCTCCATTCAACAGAAAAATTTCTAAGGCAGAGAAACTTGCAGAGAAAGTGTCAACCTTCATTGATAGAGGGAATTTCCTCTTACATGAGTTTCTTATTTCAATTAAATTTCTGATCCAGTTCTGATGTCCATTTTTATTTCTATTATGTGCCAGACAATACAAAGACAAAAATTAAATAATCCTTGCCTTCAGAAAGTTTATATTCTACTGGAAGAATAAAATGTACACACAAAAGTGAAAAGAAAATAACTGAAAGAAGAGGACACTAACAATTGGGGGAATCAGCAGAAGCTTCTTGTAGTAGGTGAAATCTTGAAGATTAGGAGGCAGGGTAAGGAGACTTAACCAGTAGAAGTTAAATGCTTTTGGCCAAAGCAACTAAAAAAAGACATTTTATTATGATGAATGGAAGTTTGCATCAGTGATGGGAAGGTCCAAAACAATGAAGTCACAAACCTCTAAAGTAAAGGGACCACAGAAAATATGTGAAATAACTATCAAATGCCCATTAGGCTGCTGAGCTAGGAGGTAGTAGAAGGAATAGTAGTGGATGTAGAGTTGAGATTTAGGCTTGAATTTTAGATTTAGAAGCTGTGTGACCTTGGGCAAATAATTTAACCAATCAGAGTTTTAGTTTTCTCCCCTGTCAAACAGATATTTGAGCTTCCTGCTTCACAAAATTGTTGTGAAGCTTAAATAAGGCAATAAATGCTTTGTGAACTACATAAAGATGTAATTGTTTTTATTATGTCAACTGTCTGACTGGGGGTGGCAAATTCAGCTAAGGAACTTGTTTCCACAAAGTATCTCTGGGGACCAGAGATTTAGAAGATGAGGTTGGTTGACTATTAGTCTGACCCACTACTACTGTTTTGATGGGACAATCTGGGTAAAAAGTGAAAAGTTTTGTGGGCTATAGCAAGGGAGAAGATAAAATAAAGGAATTAGCTTGATAGGATATGAGTGGATATTAGTTGACAGATAAACAGTGTATCCCTATGGTTCATCACAATTGTTTCATCCAGTTTCAGTGTTGTTTCATAAGTAAAAGAGTTTCATTGTTCAGTCCAAAGCTGGTTTAGTATTTGACTTAAGATCTTTACTAGCCTCTGAAGTGTCAACAATGGGGAATAGATGTATTTAAAATTTTGGAAAGAAAATGTTAAAAGCTTTTCAAGAATTCTAATTACAGATAATGCACGCAGTCCTGCAAACTGCACACTTTAAAATGCAAGTTGTTGACAGAAATTTAAATGTGTTTTGTATTTAAAATAAAATAGAAGACATCTTTCTTTTTAGAGAAATAAAAAGAAACCTTTTATTTTCATAGCTGGATTTTGAATACATTTTTTTAATGGGGTAAGGGTGTGGGTTGGAGGCTGGACTAGACATTTCATCTATGGAGGGACTACCTTTCCCCCACTTCCATTAGGTGTGGCATTTCTAAAGTCAGCAGCCCTTTATCACAATACTAAGTTGCCTCTCATTGAATATACATTGTGAATAAAATAACAGCTTCTATATCAGCTTAATGGGAAATAATCCCCTGCATACCAAATGATAAAAGGTAGAAACATCCAGTTAAATTTAACTGACAGATGTCTTCTTCATCTCCATTTTTCACTATTAAAAATTTCCACAACCATCTGAACATTGAAATAATACAAAAGGAAAGAAAGAGTAAGAAAAAAGGAAGAAAGGAAGGAAGGGAAGGAGGGAGGGAAAGAAAAGTCTATTAGTATATTTTGTTTTCTGCTGGTCTCACTGGTTGACTTCCCTAGCTTTGTCTTTAGTTGTGAGACTGAGAAATAATTAAGAATAGGTAATCAGTGTTTCTGGTGTGGTGTTGTCTAGGAATGGAATACCGTAAGATCCTTTCAAGATTCTGAGATTCTACCAAAGGAATATTTTAATATTATGTTTTTCTTTTTTACCTAAACTATTTCAGTCCTCCACAAAAGTCTTTCTCCAATAATTCATGATTACATGAAGATAAACTTGTACTCTCAATGATAATGCTACTGTGAAGCAGGTCCTACCCAAGATGGGGAAGCTTCAATCATTGATGTTACAATGCACTGTTTCCTCATAAATGGGACTAATCAATAAATCAATTAAACAACAAACGCTGTTAAATTCCTACTACAGACCTGGGCAATACAACAAAACTGTCCTATCCTGTAGACAAGGAGTCTACATTTTTATGAGTCATTAGGAGGTAATTTAAATAATTTTTAATTTGGCCATAGCAAAATGATCATAGCAATGATCAACTAGGGAAATTAATTGTTTAAACATCTTTATTCTCTAACAGTGGAGGGATTAAAAAAAAAAAGTCACATCTCCTAGAGCATGTATTTTCAACAAATTGCTAAAAGAGACCTCAGAAATTATGTTTAATTTTCTCCTTTTATGGATGACTTACTGTTGTTTGTCCTTTATTCTTGAAAAAGACCCTGACATAAGGAAAATGATACTATGACATGCAAGGGCATTGGATTTCAGTGACAAAGGGATATGTAAGGTCACCTGCCTCTTTCTCCTCCTGAGCCATCTGGGTCCAATGGCCAGACAGAGATCAGTATGACTGAAGATGGCCTTGGATGCAGTGAGAGACCTTGGCCTTTTTAAGTTGAGGTCTTTAATGGGTCTCAGTTAGAGGCAACTGTTATTCAATAATTAAGCTGGGTAAGAAATGAGGCAAAGAATAAAAGAATAAAAACTCCAACAAAAAAATCAAACTCAATCTGGAAAGGAAAGACCCTCAGGGTTTCTGGTTAAAACAGAAACAATTGATATTTATACTCACTTTGAGCCATCAGAGTGCAAATAATGACCAAGGGAGGTTTGGGGTGGACCGACATCTGTTGGCCCTAGAGCCACAGTTATTTGAGTTAAAGACACAGACCTTAAAAAAAGAAATCTAGTCTGTAAACCCCAAATATCTCATGATCTAATTCATCAACTTTAGAATCCTTTGGGCAGAGCTCCCATGGTAAGGGTATGATTCCCTATGTGGACAGAGGGAGAAGATGAGAGAAGGAGAAAGGACCATGACCTTGAGCAAATTATTAGCCCCTGTTTAGCTCCCTCATCTGTAAACCAGGTACCTTTTAAGATCTTTCCCAACCCTAGTTCTAATACCCTTGGATGTCAGTTTAGAGTCATTACTTTTCATTTTAAATTTTAAAGCAGCATTCTAAATGGGTTTCCTACAGCCTCCTCCTCTCGCCACTTTTTTTTTTTGCATTTTAGCTTTTCTTATCTTTTTAGTATATTACTCTGATCATGTCACTTGCCTGTCCAAAAGTCTTTAGTAGTTTCCTACTAATGAAACCTTGATCTGGCATTCAAGGTTTTCAGCAATCTGAGGTTCAATTTATCTTTTAAGTCTTATTTCCAGCTACTCCTTTCATACTGCATGTCCCAGACAAACTATACAACTCACTATTATTCACAGTAATCTTGTCCTTTCTTACCTCCCTCATTTTACCTCCTTTAGTCCCTTCTTTGGATATCTAGCAGGACCCAAAGAACAGTAAGCTTGACTATTCCTTCTGGTTAAGCAGTGGTTTCCCAAGACACCAAGGCAACCCTGAGCCAAGTTCTCTGTGCCCCAGGAGGATTGCTCTAAAAAATGCCTGGCTCCATCAGCTGTCTACCTCGGCCCCAGCCTCTGTCTGGGAGTTTCTCCACTTAGCCTAAGCTGTTTCTAGCTGGTTCTGCAAGCTTATGTCATAGAGAACCCAAGAAAGACCCAGATATGTAAGTGTGCAGAGCCCTCTTGTTCAAGTGGATGCTGCATTGTAAAGGGGACATATGGAACTTCATCTCTAATGAGAAACTAAGCAGCAGTACTTCTGGAGAGCTCTGAAGTGTGTGGCCAAGGAAGTTGCCCAATTTTTTCTGGGAACATACATTTTAGTAGGAAGCTGGGTTATGATTACAAAAAGGCTAACGTGGAGATGAGCAGAAACCTCTGGGCTTTCCCAGATGCTTCTTCCTGAGATGCAAGCTAGCAAAAGTATTTTTAAGAAGAAGAATCATAATCTTGGGGGTAGAGCCAAGATAGCGAACTAAGGAACTAAGGCGGTCCTCCAGCTGAACCCTCCCAATATTCCCTGCAAACAACTTTAAAATGATTCCTCAAATGAAATTTTGAAGCTACAGTCGAGAAAAATTTAGAGCAAGATTTTTTTTCACCCTAAAATAACATAAAAAGTTGGCAGGAGAGGCCCATGACATCCAAGTGGGAACCTGCTCAAAGAGGAAGAGCACGAGCACTGGGCACCTTCTAAATCATGCTTCCAGGGCTCTCATCCCAGAAGACTATAATGGGTTAATGACAATTGATTGGAAAGAGAATACCTGGGAATTTGTGCTGACATTGGGTGCAACTGGCATTGACTGACAACTCTATTGCCCATTCCTAGTTGTGGGACACAGTTCTAAGAGTGCTCATAGCTGGTCATAAGCAAGCAAGGCAGAGAAAAACCCAACTGATTGTGTCTGAGGGAAAGTAGGGACCTTGTCACAATTGGGGCCAAGAAGAATACTAATGCTTTTAATTATAGGTATACGTGAGCTCTTCCCACGTCACACAAAAAACCAAAAGACCTCCAGAACTAGCTCTGAAAATAGCAACGCAAAAAAGCCTGAAGCTGGGCATAGTGCCTCCCTATCCCTGGGTGAACAGAGCCCAACTTTAACATAAAATTTAAAGTCAAGAAATAGGCTGGAAAATTGAACAAACAACAACAAAAAAGAACTTACCATAAAAAACTAATAGATAATTAGGGAATAGCAAGTCAAACTCAGAAGATAATAATGGGAAAACAGTTTCAGGCAAAATATTAATATTTTATTATAAAATAATTATTAATATTTTATATTTTTTATTATTTTATTTATTTTTATTATAAAATAAATATTGGACATAGGAACAGAAAGAATTCCTGGAAGATATTAAAAATAGATGAGTGGTAGGGGGGAAAAATGAGTGATACTAGAAAATTATGAAAGAAACTAACACCTTAGTAAAAAAAAAAAAAAAAAAAGACTGAAAAAATGCTGAAGAAAATGACACCTAAGAAAAAAAAGATTGGATTAACAGTATAAGAATGCTAAACAAAAGAACTCCTTTAGAAAGTAGAATAGGCTAAATAGCAAAGGAGGGACAAAAAGGACTCCTTAAAAAGCAGAATTACTTAAATACAAAGAGATGTAGAAAAGTTCACTGAAGAAAATAATTCTTTAAAAATTAGAATGGTGGGGCAGCTAAGTGGTCCAGTAGATAGAGCACCAGCCCTGAAGTCCTGAGGATCTGAGTTCAAATGTGACCTCAGATACTTAATACTTCCTACCTGTGTGACCCTGGGGCAAGTCACTTGACCCCAATTGCTTTAGCAAAAAAAAAAAAAAGAAAAGAAAAGAAAAGAAAGAAAAAAAAAGAAAAAGAAAGAAAGAAAGAAAAAGAACAAGAAAAGAAAAAAATTAGAATGGTTAAAGTTAAAATTGGAAGCCAATTGTTACATAAGAATTCAAGAAGCAAAAGAACTCAATGGCAAAACATCTGATTTAGAAAACAGATTGAAGAGAGATAGTTTAAGAATTATTATACTACTGGTCACCATCACATACATACACAAAAAGCCTATATAACCCTACTTTAAGAAATTATCAAGGAAGGTTTTGCAACACATTGGTTGGAAAAATTACCCATGCATATGCTTTGTAAATAAAAAGCTCTAATTAAAAAAAAAATTATCAAGGAAGACTTCCCTAATATCTTAGATTCAGAGGGTAAAATACAAATTGAAAGAATCTACCACTCACCTCCTGAAAGAGATCCTCAAATGAAAACTTTCAGGAATATTATAGTCAAATTCCAGACCTCCAAGGTTGAGAAGAAAATATTATAAGCAGACAGAAAGAAACAATTTAAATGTCATGAAGCCAAAGTCAATATCATACAATATTTGGCAACTTTCACATTAAAAGAGTAGAAGGCTTGGAACATGATATTCCATAAGGCAAAGAAGCAAGATAACTATGATTAATCTGAGTTCAGGGTAAAAAATGGATACTCAATGAAATAGGCTTTCAAATTTTCCTGATGAAAAGATTAGAAATGAATTGAAAATTTGAGATTCAAACACAAGAATCAAAAGAAGCACAAAAAAAGTGAACATGAAAAAGTAATTCTAAGTGACTCAATGAAATTAAATTGTTTTAATTCCTATATAGGAAGATAATACATACAACCTTTAAGAATTTTATCATTATTAGGACAAGTAGAAAAAGTCTATATAGAGGTTATATAGACTATATATGTATAGGTTGATTATCTTGGGATGAACTAAAAAAAAATGAAAGGGTAGGAAAGAAGAATGCATTAGGAGTGGGGGGAAAGTAGAAGCAAAATGGGGAAAATTTTCCCACATACCAAAGGCATACAAGGAATAGTCTTTATAGTAAAAGTTAAAATAAAGGGGGCCAGCAAAGCTTGAACATCACTCTCATTGGAATTGGTTCAGAAAGGAAAGAATGTATGTGCAGTTGGGTATAGAAATCTATTTTATCCAATAGGATAAAAGAAGAGAGAAGGATTAATGGAAGAAAATGGGATGAAGGGAAATAAACACTTAGTAATTGTAATTGTCGATGTGAAAAGGATAAGCTAACCCATAAAATGGAAGTAGACAGAATTAGAAACCAGAACCCAATTATATATTGTGTACAAGAGACACTTGAAACAGAAACACACACATAGAGTTAAAATAAAAAGGCTGGAATAGACTATTATATTTCATCTGAAGTTAAAAAAAAAAAAGAATTTCAGGCAATTTTCAGAAGAAGAAATCAAAGCTATCTATAATCATATGAAAAAATATTCCAAATTACTGTTTAGAAAAAGGCAAATGAAAACAATTCCAATGTTCCATCTCATACCTACCAGAAATGAAAATTCTGGAGAGGATGAGGGAAAATAGGAGCACTAATGAAGTGCCTGGGGAATGGATCTAACCATTCGGGAAGATAATTTATAACTAGGCCCAAAGGCTAAATTAAAAACTGTCCATACCCTTTGATCCATCAATACCACTACTAGATCTGTACCCCAAAGAGATCTAAGAAAAAAGAAAAAGACCTACATGTTCAAAAATATGTATAGCAGTTGGTTTTGTGAAAACAAAAAATTGGAAATTGAAGAAATGCTCATTAACTGGGAAATGGCTGAACAAGTTGTGGCATATGAGTGTGACAGAAATGATGAAAGAAATGGTTTTAGAGAAAAACAAACAAATGTGGCACAACCTATATGAATCGATGTAAAGTGACATGAGAACCAGATCATTGTACATAATAACAGCAATATTTTAATGATGAATAACTATGAAAGACTTGGCTACTCTCATGAATATAATGATCCAAAATAATTCCAAAAGACTCATGATGAAAAAGATGCTCTTCATTTCCAAAAAAAGAATTGATGAATTTTGAGTGCTAGGTGAAGAATATACATTTCTTGCTTTATTTTACTTTTTTTTTTGTGGGAGGAGGGGTGATATGGCTAATATGGAAATGTTTTGCATGATTTGATATGTCTAATTAATATTTGCCTTATTAGTGGGTCAAACAGATGCGAGGGTGAGCGAATTATTTTTAAATAATTATTTTTAATTATTTTTAAAAGGAACGTCAAAATTAAATAATGATTTAAATAAAACAGACGAGACAGTAAAGGGATACAGTGGATTTGGAATCAGGAAGACGTGAATCCAATTCCAGCCTTACATATGACCATAACAATATCACTTAACCTTTTTGTGCATCAGTTTCCTCATCTGTAAAAGAGACAATAGCATCTACCTCACAGGGTTGTTTGTGAAGATCAAATGAAATAATGCAAATAAAGTGCTTAGCAAATCTTAAGATACTAACTATAAAAGTGTTAGCTGTTATTTTAAAATGAGGCTAAATGGAAAGTAACTTTATATGCATGTTTCATATAACCCATTCAAAAAGAGATTATTATAGATAGGGGTCAGGAATAAATATCACCTTAACTTCCATCCCAACTATAACATTCAACCAAAACCAGCAGGAGAAGAAGCATGGTTTAAGTTAGGAAGAATGCTGATCTTTGGTCTCAGAAGTTCAAGTTGAGTTCAAGCCCTAGCTGATTCATTCAGTTGAGTAAAATAGGGTCTCCTTATATTGCCTATCTCATAGGGTCAGCCAGATAAAAGCACAAAGAACTTCATAAATAAGATCCATTCTTAACTATAGTGATAGGTACTGTCAAATTTGCCCTTAAAATTCTATGTATCTAGGTTCAAATAAGGTCCGTTTTCAGCCCTGTCTTGATATCTGGAATGGAAAAAAGCTGTTCCTAGAAGGAAAATATCCTTTTTAAAGAGAGTAGACCTGAGACAAAGGCAAATCCATGGAGCAAAAGAAAGCACAAGATCACTTGGCTCAGGGGTGTGCTAGGTTGTAGACAGAGAGCTTGCTTTGTCCCTAAAGAGATGCCGAGTAGAAGCCCCTCCCCATCTCATTTTTGCCTAGGCTTTCTTTTCTTCAATGAAATGGCTTTTTCTTTACTACTGGTGAAAATGCTTCTTGCTATTACTGTGTACACATTATTTTGTAATTAAATAATTCTTTCATTCAATAAACATTTAGTATGTGCCTCCCAGGTGCACACCGTTATGCAGCATGACTCCAAACCCACTGCTCAAACTCTAGGTCTTCTTTCCCCTTCAATGTTGGGATGATCAGATGAGTTATTACATGAGAAAACAATTTCAAAATGCATAAACAGGACTAAGTATGAATGAAAGGTATTAACTAGTAGAAGAAATGTCATTGCCTCATTCTACTAAGTCAGCTTTTCATGGAGATAAAATGAAAAAAATTAATGAATGAAAAACATTTCTTAATTATTTACTATGTGCCAAGATGGGATTTTAACAAATTCTGAATTGAAATGTATTTTCAAAGTACTCAACTGGAGGCACAGATCTCATCAATCTTTTCGTCTTTTCAGTCTTCCCATAACTCAGTTACAGAAAGGAGGGGGGAGGGTCCACCCAATATGCTGGGGATCCTTCTTGCTATCTCTTGACAGTTGCCATAGCAACCTGAGTCACAAGTGATGAGGGGGGAAAAAAACCCATGGAAAATTAACACTTATGTTGCTGACCATACTGGATTTTTTTTTTTTAAGTTTTTAAATGTTTATAAACAAAAAGTAAAAGCAGTGTGGTACAGCAGGAAGAAGATTTGCAGGGTTCAAATTTCTGCCCCTGACCCTTACTAGCTTTTTGATTATGTATGTCACATAATTTATTTCTGAGAGAGCTGCCAAGTAGTTTCCACATTGCTTCTTGCCAACTCTGGAGAAAATCACAGATCATTCATGCATCCCCATATGAAGAAACAATTTCTCAATTACACCATTATGTGAATTATTATTTTAGAAAAAAGTTATATAATTTTATAGGAATAGCAGAGTGTTTTTTTTTTTCTTTTAAGTTGTGGGGAGGTAGAATAATATTTCAATATGTCAACTGGAAATTTAAAAAACCCCAAATATCTGTTCACAGTCATCTTTGAATGATTTAAAGCAAACAAAAAGTGGTATACCATTCCATGGAAGCAACAATTCATATTAGGATTCCCCATGTGTTCATTTTTTAATCTGTTGTGAAGTACACAAGTCAACAACATCCATATATATAGAATTTACCTAGTATGCTATTATATTGATGGGCCATAATATAGAAATATCGATCACCACACTGACATAAATTAGTCCCCCAACTGATTACTGATCAGTTATTAAGTGTTCATTAAGAGGGAAAGCAAGATATTACTTGATACAAACTGGATTATTCCCATTACAGATCTATTACAGACTTCTTCTATATGATTGTCATATATGATCCAACTTTAGCGATATCTAATTAGGCATAAAAGCTACAGTTAATTACATTAGTTTTAATACTTCCACAAGCATGACTGAGAGAGCTAATTTATCCTAAAGGAAAATGAATATTATTTTACTTATACTTTTAATGAATCATAGATATCCCTAATGTGGTTATTCCTTTCAAAAATACAGATCCTAATGTATTTTTATCTTATCTTGTATAACTTTCACCTCTGTCCTCTCATAAATCTTTCATAGAAGGTTCACCCAATGTGTTGGGGGGGGGGCTTCCTATGTTAATATTTCATAGGAATCAGTGGAGCATTCAGCCACCCATGATCTGTTATTTTACATCATAAAAAATTATAGGGTTTATATGTAAGGATAGTACCCTGTATTTATTACTTTCAATTTAGGCCAATTTGACCCTAGCTCTATTTCCATAGGCCATCAGAAGTAGGGTTTGGAATTAAATTCTAGAATTATAAATTGCTGGGTGCGGTAATCTTTATGTTTTTAGTTGCAGTGATTGTTTTTCTAAATGGTTGATCTCAAGATATTCACTCACGTAAGCCCTCAATGCATCAAAAATCTCTCTAGGGATTTATGTAACAAACCATTTTACTATCCATATAGGTTAAAGGGGATTTTTTGATGAGACATGCTCTATAGTGATGAAATCACAATTAGGAACCAACACAAATGGTTCAATAATTTTTGCAGAAATTATGAGAGAACTTGGTCAAGACTCTTCCTTGATACCTCTATTATCTTGTATTGTGTACACAGCATACTTTCCTTCCCCAAAAGACTGAAAAAGTTTCTTGAGGGCAGGAACTGTGTTATTTTTTCATTTTCATATCTCTATCCCGTGGCACAGTACTGTATGTTTAGTACTTGAATTGAATTTCTAGTAAGAGCCAATATAACTCAATAGACTATTTTTCTATTGTATCAATTTATAAAATATCTCTTTGTTTTTGTTTCTTTACTTTTCCAGCTTTAATATGGAATTCCTATCTACCACACACTAGCTGACATTACCTGGCTTTATTTCAATGAATTAATAATTTTGGGGAAAGTATAACTTCTTTCCTCCTAATTTGTTTTTTGTTGTTGATATAGCAAAAATAATCATACTTTAAAAAGGAAAAAGAGTTCTTAGGAATCCTAATTAAACCCATTAAGAGTCAAAATGGTGAAGTATTTAATGGTTTTGAGATAGAAACGAAATATTAAATAATCGTATATTTCATACCCTGCTTCTCACATTAGCCCTGTGACTTGGACCAAGTTACTTAGCCTCTGTTGCTACCAATTTCTTTATCTCCTTCCTAAAATAACATATTGAAGCTCTCTTCAATGTACAAAGTGATGTGTAATTAGCAATTATCAACATTGTCTATTATCATGATATCTCAGATTTGGAAAAGACCTTGGCCCATCTGAAAAGCAACTTGGGGTGAATTTATTCCCCTTCACTTGACTTCAATTTCCTCAATAGTCAAAAAGAAGTTAGATTAAGTGATACCTAGCGTCCTTTCTCCTCTTAAAAAAGTGTTCATTCTTCAAAGGTCTGGAGGCTCTGAGGCTGAATAAAGACAAGAGAACTCAGAAGTGGCTGGATGCAAAATCAGATGAGCACTCCTCTTCCTGTTTCATAAGTCTATCCAAACCCGGGGAAGGAGATAGGGAAACAATTTGTCACTCCAATTATCTTTAAATAGATTGCTTTTTCTAAAATTTTCCACGTGGCATGACTGAGATTTGGTATTCCAGCAAATTTGTCATTTTGGGGGGGTGGGGGTAGGGGATGGTGCTATAATCTCATTTCCATGGTTGCTGTTCTAGGTTTGGCATTTTGTCACAAATATTCACTCATATTAATTTACTGCCCATCCCTAAGAACAGAGAGTACAGCTTTAATATGTATGTCCCTGTGTGTATTTACATGCATAAAATTCTCTTCCCCCTTCCAACACTTAGAAGAATTTTTTTTTTTTTTTAAGAATTCAAAAGTCAGTGATCCTTAGAAAATCTGTCCTGAGGAAGTAGAAAGTACCTTGGGTCCTTTCAAAATCATTTTTCAGACTTGCCTCAAGTAAATTTCTTATGTACATTTTGGCTTTGGGGAGGCCCATGGAGCAGAGGTTGTAGCTGTGAAAGTCTGGATTTTTCAAGTAAGGGTTTGAGATGACAAATGATTTCTCTTGAGCTCTTAAAAACAAATGGCTCCTTCATGTCAGCATTCCAAAAGATAGGGGCTTCAAAGGCATGTCGGGGCAGGGGAGAATATCTAATTACAGCTGGCAACTTCCTCCTCCACAAAGGGTTTAGCAATCTAATGGGCTACCCTGAAACTCTTTCCCGCTACCAAGTATAGATGTCATGGGAATCAATGGAGAAGTCCAAGAAGAAGGCAGAGGCAGAGTGGGAAATGTTGTGTATACTTAGTTCTAATAAGCAGTTTCTGAATGCACAGCCAAACAGGTGGTGTTGACACACACAACAGGAAAGTTAAATGAGAGGTTACTGCCCTATTCTAGAATTCTGAAAGAAATACTTCCTAATCCTAAAACTAACCCCAAAAGCACTTTCTAAGAGCAGATTTTTAAAAAACAAACAACAAATCCAAACCCCCAAACAAACAAAACAACAATCCCCCTTTCCCCCAATCAATGGCTTGGAAACTTCAGGACTTAAAAACTTAAATCAGACTATACAATATAGAGGATATAGTAAACACACACAACACACACAACACACACACACAACACACTTTCTGTCTCTAACACCTTGGTTTTTTTTAAGTGTTTTTTTTAATTGTTAATATCATTTCCCCTAATTAATAAAATGAATTTGGATTGTGATATTATTGTAGTGAATGAGCAAACCCTGCTATAAAATTTCAATGCATGGGAAAAAGTAAATTATAGTAATATTTGTGTCATATCGACAAGAATAGGGGTTGTTATCCTAGAGTGTATGAATCTGCTTCCTATAATGTGATAATTGTGGTTTATATTGGGGGGGGGAGAAAAAAGGGGGAAAAAGGAATTTACATGATAACTATATATTTAAAAGGAATAGCAAATTGTACATAATACAGTTTTAAGTGCAATCTTTTTATTATACTATATTATAGAAATGCTTGTTTTATTCCATATATTAACAATGAAACAAATTTAATAAAAATAAAATATTCTAAGTATGTATATTTGTATGTATATATATATGTATATATACTATACACACATATTTGTAATCCTATCTATGTATTTTATTTAATTTGGTTAAAAATACTATTCTGAGAAGTCCATGAACTTCACCTGACTGCCAAAGTGGTTCACGACACCAAAAAGATTAAGAATCCTTGCTACATTAGAGAGTATCTTTATTTCTAGGCATTCATTGCACTTAGCACATTACCTCATAAATCACAAAGTCTCCAAGAACAAAGAGGTCATATAAAAAGGTGGTGAAATAGAGTAAGACTATTATCTCATTTGCTCAGAGTTAATCTGCCCATCAGTGGCAAGAAGACTAGAGTTAGCTTCCCTATCCCTGAATCAATGTTCCAGTATTTCATGTTTTTTTTCTCTTCTTCCAGCACAAATTGTACAAGTCATAGACTACGACAGATCTATTTCATAGGAACAAAGAACTATTATGACATTTCCATTTGAAAAACAAGGGAGACCAAATATCAGCTCTTTGCTGCTTCAGGATTATGACTGTCATCCAAAGGTTTCTTCCCCCTGGACATGATTGACCCCTGGTCTTGCTGGAGCAGTGCCACAGAGTTATGGTATAATTTCTCTGGAGGTTGAAGTGCTGTACAGAATATCTAATTTAAAGCTCATCACAACTCACATTATTCTTTGAATCCCAAGCTGAGACACAAAGGTGAATTGGCTTGAATGAGGTCAAGCAATCTCCAATAACCTGACCGAGAATGTTTTTACCTTTCTCAACTATTTCTGGCCACAATCTTAGGAGCCCTGGTTCTTTTGTTCAAGTCTGCAAATATAATCACTAAATCTCAGGTTCTATTTGTATTCCGAGTCTAGGATAAAATCCAATGTCAAAAATGGCACAAATAGAGCTCTCTTTTTGAGTTCCCTGTAATCAAACTTCTTTGTCTTTGTTCTTTTGATGAAATAATGGCTAATTGCATAGCATTACAGTGCTTCCTGAATAACCCTGTTGGGGGTGGGTATTATTATGGTCATTTTACAGATGGGGAGTTTGGAACTCAGAAGGGTTTGTGTTAATTAATTTGCTGGGGCCACCACAGCTAGCCAATGGAGGATCTAACTGAGTGAGATCTGATTGCACGGTCAATGGACTGTGTTTGGAATCAGGAGATACAAGTTCAAATCCAGTTTTCAGAAATGTCCTCACTGTGTGGCCTTGGACAGATCATTTAACCCCTCTTTGTCACTAAAGAAGAAAATGACAGAGCACTCCAGTACCTTTGTCAAGAAAACCCTATAGAAGAAATAAACTGGGAAAACATTTTTACAGTTAAAGGTTCTGATAAAGGCCTCATTTCCAAAATATGTATAGAATTGACTCTAATTTATAAGAAATCAAGCCATTCTCCAATTGATAAATGGTCAAAGCATAAGAACAGACAATTTTCAGATGATGAAATTGAAACTATTTCCACTCATATGAGTGTTCCAAATCACTATTGATCAGAGAAATGCAAATTAAGACAACTCTGAGATATCACTATACACCTCTCAGATGGGCTAAGATGAAAGGAAAAAATAATGATGAATGTTGGAGGGGATGTGGGAAAACTGGGACACTGATGCATTGTTGGTGGAGCTGTGAACGAATCCAACCATTCTGGATAGCAACCTAGAATTATGCCCCAAAAGTTATCAAACTGTGCATACCCTTTGACCCAGCAGTGTTACTACTGGGCTTATATCCCAAAGAAATACTAAAGGAAGGAAAGGGACCTGTATATGCCAAAATGTTTGTGGCAGCCCTGTTTGTAGTGGCCAGAAACTGGAAAATGAATGGATGCCCATCAATTGGAGAATGGCTGAATAAATTGTGGTATATGAATATTATGTAATATTATTATTCTATAAGAAATGACCAGCAGGATGAAGACAGAGAGGATTGGAGAGACTTATATGAAGGTGTAACTGGCAAACTGTAAGTGGTTCTAATCACAAATCTCTGAACATTGACCAAAATAAACTCCAGGGCGAGTGGAGGTTAGAGTGGCTTGATTTAATCGTCCAGGGATAGCCTCTGCTTTTAGTCCTAGAGAAGGTACTGCTCATGCGTGGAGTACATCCTCTGATGAGATTAACATCCAAATTGGAAGTTCTATAGGAAGAACAACCTCTAGTAGTCGTGATTGTCAACCTCTAGTAGTAGTAATTGTCCGGGGGCTAAGTCTTGGGTTGGTACCATATATGAGTCGAAGGATAAATCCACGTAGTCAGTGTACTTGTACCTTCAGTACAATTGATGCCCCATGGCCTTAACTGTAAGATAAGGGTTGAAAATTTCATCTACTATATATATAGAATATGAAGGGAAGAGAGGGCAATTAGGACTAGGATGACTGCTTGTATAATTGTTCAAATAGTTTCGACTTCTTGGGCATCTATAGTACTGGTGTGTGTTAGTTTTGTTGTATGACTTGATTCCTGGAAAATTTCTAGAATGTATGATTAAAGAGATAGTATATGAGTATTTAGAGAAAAGCCAGGATTACAGGTTACCAAGAACCAGTAAAGCTGGCCATGCCAGACTAAGCTTATTACCTTTTGTGATATGAATTATTAGACTTAGAAATTAGGAGAATGTTATAAAAGTAGTATACCTATCTTTCAGAACAGGATTTGGAAAAAGTCTTGCTTGTACTTGGAGACAATGTGGTGGGATGTTGACCAGATCAAAGTACAGTAGGTGGGTTCAAAAATGGCTGAATGATAGTACTCAAAGAGTAGTCAGTAATGGATCAATGCCATTGTGGAGGGAAATGTTTAGTGTAATGCTCCAGGTTCTAGATTATTTAGCATTTTTATCAATGTCTTAGATGTAGGCAAAATAGCACTTCTTAAAATTGTATGACATGGATGTGGGAGGGACAGCTGATTATAATGGATGATTTCAATCAGGATCCAAAAGGGATACTGAAAGTTTAGAACAGTGGTTCTCAAAGTATGGTCTAGAGAATCCCGGGGATCTCTGAAACCCTTTTAGAGGGTCTACAAATTCAAAAATAGTTTTTATTTCCAATATGGCAAATGTCTATAAATATAATCCAGATAAACAAAAACGCTTTGGAGAGATCCTCAATAATTTTTAATAGGATAAAAATACTGAAAACAAAAGTTTGAGAACCACTGGTTTAGAATAACAAGTCAAATATAATTGAATATAACTGACTAAATATAAACGTCAAGATTTATACACAAGTTTAAGAAAAACAACAATAACAACAATTCTATGGCCCTTAAGGAAGAAAGAAGCTGTGGATAGAAATTGCATAATCAGAGCTCAATAGTGTAACTTGGCAGCCAAAAAGCTCACACAGCATCTTAGGCTTTATCAATAGGGGTTAATATTCAGTATGGTTTTTCTCACTGCACTCTATCCCAACTAGACCATACATGCCATATGTGTACTACAATGCTTAATCCTGGTCACCACATTTTGGGGGTGACAATGACAAATTGCAATACAATACAAGGATATAATTAAAATATGAGGATTAATTGGAGGAACTGAAGATATTTAAAGTGAAGAAAAGATTTGTGAGACCTGAGTGGCACAGTCTGGAAGAACTAAGTTCAAATCTAGACATTTACCAGCTTTGTGATCCTGAGAAGTTAGTTAATCTGTCTATGCCAATACCAGTACCTACCTTCCAGTATAATTGTGAAGATGAAATGAAATATTTGTAAAGTTATTTTGCAAATCTTCTGGCACTATATGTAGCTATTGTTGAGGGGTTTCACTTGACCCATTTGGGATTTTCCTGGCAAAGATACTGGAATGGTTTGCCATTTCCTTCTTCAACTCATTTTGAAAGATGAAGAATTTGAGGTAAATAAGTGATTTGCCTAGAGTCACACAGCTAGAAGTGTCTGAGGCTAGAATTGAACTCCTCTCTCTCTCTCTCTCTCTCTCTCTCATCCTATTTGAGAACAAAGGGAACGACAGCCAACACACATATGCATGCATAAGTATTAGCCACAACCTTTCCCAAGTATTTGAAAGACTGTCTCATAGATGAGGAATTAGACTTAATCCACTTGGTCCTGAAAGCAAAACTAGAAATACTCCTTAAAATTTTTTTGAAAACATGTTTACTCTTAATATATGAAAAACCTCACAATTAGAGTGCTACAAAAGTGTCATAGCCTACTTTAGGCAGAAGCAGTTTCTAGATCACTAGAAGTTTTAAATAAAGTCTGGATATCTATTTGGGCGGTCTATAGATGGTGTTCCTGGATATAAGACATCTGGTTTCCCTTTCAATTCTGCTAGCCTAAATGTTTCATATGAACTAAGCTATAAAGAAAGTAGAGAACAGAGACAAGAGTCCTGGATGAGAAGGTCTGGATAGACTCTGATTGCCCCTTTGTAGGAGTATTTACTTCAATGATATTCCAACTCTCTCACCAAGCACATGGAAACATACGTAACAAAGCATAAGGAAAAAATATCATAATTCTCTCTTCTGCAAATTCCCATCATACATTTAATTAAAGTTCAAAGGAAGGTTTCAGAAACTTGCTGAGATTTCAAGTAATCAGAAATAAGTAAACATAGAAATAAAGTCATATAGTATTAATTAGCCAACTTTCAACTTCATTACTTCTGATTAGGAATAAATATAATTTTCCAAGAGGGGAAGGACCACATCAAATAATTTTTTTAAATAGTCTCCATTAATAAGAAGGTTTAACTTCTCCCAAGGAGGAACACACAAGCAAGAATTCTTGGAAAATGCTTCTTCTTAAGGACAAGCATATTATGTTCTAAACAAATCTTCTAAATGAAAATTCAGATCTGCATAATACTTGTTTTACCAAAAACAAAAACAAAAAAAAAAATTGATCCCAGGATTCCTTTAACTCGTCAAAATTATCCAATTTTCAAAAACTATTTACAAAAAAAAAAATTTTTCCAGGATTTTCAGAATTTAGTAAAGAGTCTTAATATTTCAGTTACATGAACATTCAAACAGATTTCCCTGTTAAAAATAATCCTAAATAATTGTGGCCTACACAAATATACATTACCAAACTTAAAAAAATATATGATTTTGTATTTCATGATTATTTCTTTTAGAATAAAATTAATAAAAATCAAAGAAGGATATTCAAAATTTGTGAAGGGGAAGATTACTGGAATGGTGAA
This sequence comes from Sarcophilus harrisii, assembly GCF_902635505.1. Taxonomy (NCBI): domain Eukaryota; kingdom Metazoa; phylum Chordata; class Mammalia; order Dasyuromorphia; family Dasyuridae; genus Sarcophilus; species Sarcophilus harrisii. Next base: position 75,364,835 of record NC_045430.1, read on the forward strand.
GAGATCTGAAACTATTTCTTAAGGATCAATGGAATGAATTGGAGATGGTCAACATTAAAATTAGAAGACAATCCTTACAAGAGAGAACACATGAAAGAGGTACCAGATGCATTTTGTGTGGCTCCAGAGAAAACTGTGAAATTACAAGGAAACAGCTTTAATTTAATTATAAGGGAGAACTTCCTAACAATTAAAACTGTTCAAAAATATAATTCTTAATATGCCAAGCTCTTTGAAATTCAAGTGTTCAAGTAAAGGCCAGATGGGCATTACGTGCAACCAGCATGCAGAAACTTGTACAAGTCAAGCCTAAGGGTTCCTCAAAAATTTAACCAATCAATCAACCAACAAGCATGTATTAAATGTCTACAATGTACCAAGTGGAGCTATATATTGGGGATATAAAGACAAAAAACAATCCCTGCTTTCAAGGGAATTAAATTTCAAGGGAATTAAAATTTAGGATAAAATGGGAAGAATAGTCTGGGACCAAGTGAAGGGCTTTAAAGCCAAGTGAAAAGTGAAGGACTTCAAAAGAAAAATAGAGAAATTTATATTTTAGCATCAAGGCAGAAATGGCAATATTTGTGAATTGTTTAAGTAAAGGCTGAGAAAGAGGAAGAAGTTGAGAGAAATACTGAGTTTAGGGACCTAGGAAAATCTAGGCTTCTATGATTCCTTAAAGAGCTTGAATTATGTGATAAGAGAAAATCTTCAAAATTCATAATATGTACTGCTATTTAAAAAAAGCTCAGTTTGCATTACAAATTTCTATTTTATAGATTTGTTCTTACGCTTGAATGAAGTGCTTTTAATTAAAATTTTAATTTCCTTATATACAATACTGCGAATAAAACTGAAGTGCAGGCTTTCACCTTCCATGCAAAATTACTGAAGGGAGAGAAAAGAAAGGAAGGAGATGCAAATAAAGCTTACTAAGTCATTAGCTAAATAGTTAATTTATTTGAAATGGGAAGGAAAAAAACCTAAAAGCATCAGGATAAAACCATTCCAAATTGTTGTAATCTTGGAAATGACCCATTTAGAATGGGTACAAAAGAAAGTATTGTTTTAACAAATAGCTCTTGCTATATACATGCAAAGAACAGGAAACAAATATAGTCAGCATCTCTTTCCACTAAGTTAGCATGCATATTCCACCAGGCAAACATGCATCATTAGTTTGATTTGGAATAAATTCTGACATGAGACAGGCTTAGGCAAACAAGGATTAGGAACCAAACAATTCTAGTAACAGAAGCAAAGTTAACATGCTTACCGTATACAGCTCGTTAAGAACTTTCATTAGATCTTCATGAAGCTGGAATGCAATCTCTTTACTCTGTAATTAAGAAGATATCATTAAGAAAAGGATATTTTAAAACAACAGAAATAGTTTCTGCATTATTTACACTCTAAATTAATTAGCTGAGTGGGGTGGGGTGGGTGGGAGGGGGTTAAAATACTATGCAGCCATAATGGGACTTTAGAATATGACACCAATCTAAAAGCCAAAGGTAGTAGTAAAAAAAAAAGACAAAGGATACTTCAAAAACAATACACAAAAACAATCATAAAATAGTTTACAAATCTCAAATCATGATATAAATATAAAATAATATATAAGGATTATTTATAATATATAATGTAAAAGATATAACAAATAATTATCTAAACAGAAATAAATAAATAATAAAATTGAATGCTGGGAGCTATTATTATTGTAGTAATAGTAATGATGGTGGTTTTGTGGTAATAATGTTGGTAACAGTAGTATTAACTGTGGTAGTGGTATTAGTGTCTCCCTATCACCTCCAGGATCAAATACAAAAATCCTCTTTTTGGCATTCTGAGTCCTTCATAACTTCCTCTCTTCCACCTTTCCAATCTTCTGGAACAGTATACGTACTCCTCACCATATACTTTTCAATCGAATGGTTTTAGCTTCCTTGCTAAAGGAAGACAAGACACTGGCTATTCTCTGTGCCTGGAAAACTCTTCCTATCTGCACCTCCTGGCTTTCCAGGTTTTCTTCAAAGTGCAACTAAAATCTCATCTTTTAAATAAAGGAACCCTTTCCCAATCCCTCTTAATTCTAGTTCCTTCCCTCTTTTAATTATTTTTAAATTTTTTTCTTGTATATAGCTTATACACACACACATACACATGTGTGATTTTTTTTTTTTGCCTTTTTTTTTTTAACTCTTCAATCAATTAATACTTATTAAGTGCCTACTATGTGCCAGGCACTGTGCTAAGTGAATTAGATTGAGCTCCTTGAGGGCAGGGGCTCTTTTGCTTCTTTTTGTATCCCAAGCACTGCTTAGCACATAGTGGGAACTTAATGTTTCCTGACTGACCAAGTCTAATAGTTGATAAAAAAGAGAGAAAGAAAGAAGATTGGGAGGTAAATACCTGGGTGGGTTATATAGCTACCAAATACTTGCTGAGCCAGGTTCAATATTGAACTTAAAGTTTTTGACTTCAAATCTGGTGGTCTTTCAACTATGTTATATTTTCTTTCCATGACCCATCCCATATTATCTCATATTTGTTTCATACTTGGGATGACATAACCAAAGAATTATGAAATGGTCAGCCTCCTGGTAACACACTATTCTGTGGATAGGGTTGAGGCTAGACCTTGGTCAGCTATTATTGGAATCTATTTGAAGCCTTTCCAACATGGTAGAGTCTATCAATTTATATTTCACAGATATGGTCTTCATAGCCAGAGTAAGGTGGTGGAGCAGGACTAGTGGAAAGAAAACTACAGTTATCCTTTTAATATAAAATCAATACTGGAAGACCAAACAGCTTTCTTTTTTTTTTTCCCCCTTGCACTTGAATCCTTTATTTTTTTTAAAATCTTTCAGAATAAACATTTTTTTTTAAATAAAGCTTTTGACACCATTGACCCTTAGCTTTGTGTTTCAGATTTTGTCTTCCTTCTCCCCATTCTCTTCCCTAGATGGCAAGCAATTCAATAAACGTTAAACATGTTAAAATATATTATATTAAGATTTTGAAGGGGGTTTCCTCATCAGGAAATTCTTCCACTGGTACAATCACCAGGCCAAACTAGGTAGAGCACAATATTTTATTTTAGATCTTTTCTTCCAAATTTGTTATCTGAGAAAACTGTTTTTACTGTACAAAAATTACTAAGGTGAATAGCAACTCATGCCATTATTTGATTAGCCTACCAAAGGTCTTGGCCACTACTTAGAGACCAAGAGGAGAGGTCCCCATTCAACAAATTGCTTAGGCATATGCATGTTCATTTACAAAGACAAGGCGAGAAGATAGATAAAGATACTGGAAATTATCTGAAACAAACAAAATACCGAAAAGCTAAGGTAGGCACTATGTGAGTGGGATCATAGAAGAGGCATCTGAACTAAGATATTCACTCTCTGTTGACAGAATTCTCTCACCATTAGTTCTTCTCCATGTACTGAGAAGGAAAGGAATGATTTTTATATCAGATGGATATCTTCTAGTGGATATATCTGAATAAGGAATAATATATTTGAAACTAGAATTACCACACAAATCAGATTGTCAAATCTCCTCCCTTCTCCGCCCCACCCCTTTTTTAACCATTAAAAATACTGAGAACCTGGTGATTTTGCTTTCCAGGATGCCCTGCCCTCTGAAATTCCTTGTAATTAGGCAAAATTCTTTCAAGAATGAAAACAGATACAAATGGAAGCAAAGAAAACCAAATATTCCACATTCGACTTTTGAATCTAGGTGACAATTATTCATAAATATTACCAAAATCTTACAAAGCTTTTGCTAGATATTATCACTTCAGTATCCAAACAACAAATTCAAAACCCCTTAATGGGATCAAAGATTACCTGGAAATTCTCTCCTTCACTTCACAAGTAGCCCTAGCTTTCAGATAGCAAGCAAGCAAAATTTTCTTGTCTGAAGCCTCATTTTAGTTTAGCATTTGTTTTACATGACCCTTGTCCCAATACTAGAAAGTCGAGGGAAGGAATCAAAACTTACATAGGTTTTCCACCTATTCTAGGCCAATAATTGGGCTTGAGAGTTAGAAGGGATCTTAAGTGCCAATAATCAATCTTATTTTCCCATACCCATTTTATTTCAATTTCAGTCTAATAGATAAAGATGGTGAAAAAATCTAGTGAAAGGAAAACAGAAGCAACAGACACTGTTTAGAACATAAACAATTCCTGGGAACCATCTAGTCATCTCCTAGGAGAAATATACTTATATATTATGATTATTTTTTAATCTTCCCCAGATTCCTTTTACTTCACTGAAATGATTAAGTAGACAATATTTATTTTCAGCAAAAAAAATTTTTTTTTTTGCATTTCTTAGTACTTCTATGTGATCTTTCCCAGAGAATGTAATTCCATGAGAATAGGGACCTGGTTTTTCTATCCCCTTGTGTTCTCTACTATAGCTAGTGAGCTGGGCCTGGAGTCAGGAAGACTCATCTTAAGTTCAAATGAGTTAAAAAAAAGTTCCTCAGATGCTTACTGGCTCTATGATCCTGGGGAAGTCACTTAATTCTGCCTTAGTTTTTCTATAAAATGAGCTGGAGAAGGAAATGGCAAAGAACTCTAATGTATTTGCCAAGAAAACCCCAAAGAGGGTTCCAAATAGTCATGACTTAAAATTCTTTACAGCAGCAGAATCAAACAAAATTGAAAAATATTAAAATACAATAGAACATAAGTAATACTACATGTGGTTTTCAAAGTCAACATGCAGCTGTCAGGAATCTTTACATATGGTTCAGCTGCTCCAATTCTACTGAGTTATAAAACTCAATAACTCAATAAAGTTATTTTACAGCACTTAAAAGAGTGTCTTGGATATGACTTGCACTTCATATTTATAAGTTTACTTTGGTTATTCCCTACAGGTTTTCAGTGTCCTGATATGGACCTCAGGTTCTCCACTGCTTTTAGTTATACAGAATTACTTGTTTTCTCTATTAACACGTATCTTATTCATGGAGGTCTTTACCATTTAGAGTTATAGGGAAATTCAGAATTTAATCCAATTTTTTAATTTTATAGATAAGGAAACTAAGGTAAAAAAGATAGCTAAGTAGCAGAACCAGGGTTCAGGTATCTCCCTTGATTCCAAATCTTATGTTCTTTCTTCTTACAAAGGACCACAGTTTCCACTTGAATCATGACATATGGATGTCTGTCTAATTTATACACTTGTAAGACTAGTGTTGGACTTCCATTCTATCATACTGGACAGAGTGGTGGAAGGCCTTGGTTTTATTCCTTTTCCAAATGTTTACTAACTATGTGATCCTGGACAAGTCACTTAATTTTTTTTTCAGCCCTAATTTCTTCATCTGTTAAATGGGGATAATAAGAGCACCCAACTCACAGGTTTGTTGAAGTGTCAAATGAGATAATAAATGTAAAGTGCTTCACAAACTCTACTTTTAGCTATTATTAAGAACTGGTTATGCTTTCATAATCTTCAATATGATGAATATGATGAATGACATCAGAAAACAACAGAAGTCTTTTTTGGTAGGAATAAGCAGAGGGGGAACAAAAACAATACTTCCCCCAATTTTTCAGAGTTCTTTTGAAGGCCAACTTTTATCTACCGCAATGCTGACCATTTTCTCCTTGTCTTTCACACGTCCCATTGTAACTCTAAATATAGCTGTGAACCAAAGAGATAGTGCCCAATGGTTCAATAACCTAGAGGGAAACTACAGATGCCAAAAAGAGTATCTTAATTATCAAAGCATCAAAATTATGTAGTATGTAACTATACTGTACTTTTTTTTAAAAAACTTGAGAACTGGGAAAATAGAGAGCCCTGAATATGACCCACTGAATAAGTGAAAGGATAACTCCAAGAAAACCTGTAAAGCCTTTTCATGTACCAAGAATTTTTTTTAAAATCATCTTCCGAAGTGATGCAAATTTAAATTAAACATTTTCCTTGCATTTATAATTACTCGGACAAGAGAGCATGAAGCCTCTTATGCAGAACTGTTCTAGAGGAAGAGAAATGTATTTTTATAATTTTTGATCCAGTACCATATGAGTTTGAATAGCACTAAACAGAACAGTTTGATTAGAGAGGTAGCCCTGGATGCAGTGGAAGACCTTGGCTTTTTGAAGCTAAGATCTTTAATAGATCTCAGTGGCCACTCGATTCAGATGGCTCTGGAGGACAAAGTGAGACTTGGGACTTTGCACAACCTTCCCTTACTAAAATCCAATTCACTTGCATGTCAGGGATCACTTTCCCGATATCATGATAGTCTTTGACAAGTCAATAAGTCGTTAATATGCATTAAAAAAATTTTTTTGTTTAAACAAGATTTATTGGATAAAATGGAATCAGGACACCTCTTCATTAGATTTATTTGTGTAAGTATTCTTATCAATTCCCTCTTCCTCTTACTATCTCTTATAGTTTCTATTCTGTCTTTATATCTCAAAACCCAACTGGTTCTTTGAATAAGAATTTTGTAAAATGCCTATGTTTTAGGCGCTATGTTAAGTGTTGAAAACAAGACTGGAAAAGGGATTTTCCTTTAATGGACAGAATAACACCAGAATAAAAAATAACATCCAACGAAGTTCCCATTATTGATATTGGTATACTCCTTCCCTGGTTTGTGACAGCTGAGTTCTTGGGGAGAGTGAAACATCCTTGGGAAAATAAAGCCTGGGAGATAATGAACACAGCTAAAACAACAGGAGAAAATACTGAGTGATCAATCATGGAAGATCTCTGAATGGATTAAATGACCTTTGCTGTGAACCCCTAGGTGCTCTCATAAGTTTTGGTTGTTTTTTTTTCTTTTAAGGAAACTTACGATGACCAGTCAGAGGAAGAATAAATAACCTTATATTGAGTAAGAGGGAGAGTGAGAAGAGAAAGAGGAAAACAAGATTTAAATTTTAATGAGGTTTCAGATGGCTTCATTCTCTCACACTTGGTAAGCTTTGAATGTCAGTTCTGGCAGAAGGCCATACTCTATTTCCATGGTTTGTACCCTTTTAAGTTTCCCCATCTTGACTTTGTGTCAAAAGGAAAAATTACCAAAGTGCCAATTCCCTTTTGCTCTAAAGACAAAGACCTGTCTTGAGAAAGTTGTGTTTGGCTTAATGACCTGAACCAGACTTCTGGATAACATTTAATAACATAGTTTTGGCACATTTGGCACATTTGGCATTCTATCTCCTAAGTGTTGTGGTTTGACCTTGTTAAAAAAGCTACTAACTACTACTATAGAGCGTGAAATCATCTTCATGAAAAGCTCATTTTCCAATTAAGTGTGGGTCTATAGTAGTGTTTCATAGTTCTACTAGACTGGGATGAGTTAGAAAACTAATCCAATTTTAGAAATGCACTGTGGTCTCATTTCCAAGCAAGACAAAGCCTAACTTAAGAAGAGAAATATTTGGGGTATTTACTAAACTATTTTGCCTTCTCACAAACCTATAAATGTTTGTCATGTAAAAACAAAAAATCAGTAAAGCTTTATAAAAGTGACTTAATGATGGTATTCTGAGTGTACCTGGTAGGAAGAAAGTTGATATGGGTAGCATCCAAATAATGCAGTGGATAGGGTGCCAGGACTAGAATCAGGAACACCTGATTTCAAATCCTGCCTCAACCACTTATGTGTGACTCAAGTTACTTAACCCTGTTTTTCTCAGTTTCCTCCTCTGTAAAATAAACTGGACAAGGAAAGGGCAAACCATTTCAGTATCTTTGCCAAGAAAACCCACAAAATGGGGTTATTGAAGAGTTAGACACAATTGAAACAACTGAAGAGCAAAGTAACCTTTAGCTTGAACAAAGGTAAATTAGTATAGTGCAGGGGTACTCAAACTTTTTAAATAGGGGGCCAGTTCACTGTCCCTCAGACTGTTGGAGGGCCGGACTATATTTGTTTTGTGGGCCTTTAAGTAAAGAAACTTCATAGCCCTGGGTGAGGGGGATAATCGTCCTCAGCTGCCACATCTGGCCCGTGGGCCGTAGTTTGAGGATCCCTGGTATAGTGGATGGAGACCTAGGACCTGAGTTCAAATCCATTTCATTATTGTTCTTAAGCAAGTCATTTAATTTTTATTTCTCTCAGTTTCCTCAACTATAAAAAGGGAAAAACAATGACACCTACTTTCCAGGGTTGTGGTAAAGATCAAATAAGATACTATTTGTAAATTGCTTAGTACAGTGTCTGGCACATCACCACCACCACCACCACCACCACCACCACCACCACCATCAGGAATAAGAAAGATCTGACCTAAAATCCTGCCTCTGACATTTACTATCTGTGTAATTATTGGCAATTATTTCTCATTGTTGTTACCTCATTAGTAAAATGGGAATAATAATGACTATACTATCTCCTTCTTAAGGCTGTTGTTGAGGGTCCAATGAGGGGAATCTAGGTCAAGAACTCTGCAAAAAATATTAGTAGCAGCCCTTTTTGTATTGGCAATAAACTGGAAACTGAGTGGATGCCCATCAGTTGGAGAATGGCTGAATAAGTTATGGTATATTATGGAATATAATTGTTCTATAAGATATGATCAGCACAATGATTTCAGAGAGGCCTGAAGAGACTTACATGAACTAATGCTAAGTGAAATGAGCAGGGCCAAGAGACCATTATACAGGGCAACAACAAGATTATTTGATGATCAGCTGTGATGAACTTGGCTTTTTTCGATTTGGGCCAATTCCAATAGACTTGTGATAGAGAGAGAGCCATCTGCATCTAGGACTATGGGGATTAATGTGGATCACAACATAATATTTCCACCTTTTTCTGTTGTTTACTTGCTTTTTTTTTTTTTTTTTTTTCATTTTCCTCCCCTTTTTGATCTGATTGTTCTTGAACAGCATGATAAATGTGCAAATACGTTTAGAAGAATTGCATGTTTAATCTATATTGGATTGCTTGCTGTTTAGGGGAGGAAGGTAGAAGGAAGAGAGGGAGAAAAATTTAGAACACAAGGTTTTGTAAAGGTGAAAGTTGAAAACTATTTTTGCATGTATTTTGAAAATAAAAAGCTAATAATTCAAAAAAAGAACTTTGCAAATCTTAAACCTCTATATAAATGTTAGCTTTTATTATTATTAGCAAATAATATGCAAAATAAAGTTGCATGATCTTAATCATTGATAACCCTACAAATGAACAGTACTACACACCACTAAATCATAGAGAGCACTTTGAGGATTTATGATACTGCAGACAAGTGAAAATCTTTTTAAAAAAAATGAATGGCTTTTTAAGATTCCTTTTCCAACATTAAAATTTTATCTTGTCTTCCTATGTTACTTTTGACGTTTCAGGAGTTCCTCTCTGCAGCTGATCAGCTCTGCTTAACCTTTCCCCTGCTGCTAAATGGCAGTATGGTTGACTTCAGCATATGGCTAACAGAGCAAATGTTATGTAAAATTATGTAAATGTAGAGCCTATAAATGCCTTACCATTGTTGTAAAACAATAATGATCATTCCCTTCCAGTATACAAAGATGCTACAAAGCTCTGAGACTAGGATGGTTTCATGTCTTGCTTTTCCAGTAGCTTCTTATTATCATGTTCAATATAATGTCTAGTCTCAGGTTCCTCCCTCTCCAACTCTTGAATAGCCTCATCTCCCTACTTTAAACTCACATTTGCAAAACTGCTCCACAAGGGCGAGGGCACCCATGACCTTAACTTCACAATGAGAAACAGAACTAGATTCAATATAAAAAAGTTTAAAAAAAAAAAAAAAAACATCCACTGAAAAGAAGCACAAGATCTACGAATCTGATGGGCTGATTGTAACAAATCTCTATTTAAATCCTTGTTTAATATCACCTTAAGTAGGTAAAGAATTTCTTATTTAATCTTACAAATGATTAGGAATATGGCTTGGAGAAGACAAATCCAATATTTATGATTCAAACATGTAGTCTAAATACAATTACAGATTCAGAGCTGAAAGGGAGCTCCGAGGTCATCTAGCTTGACCTCTTCATTATTGATGAAGAGAGAGAGGGGTCCAGAGAGGCTTGGTAAGCAATCTGCCCAAGGTTATGAATGTATGGAGGGACAGAACTCAAATGAGAACATAACTGGATGCTCTTTGGTATAGTAACATGCTTTTAGCACCCAAACTGACTCTCTTAAATCTTAGAATCTCTCTTAAAAGTGACACTGTTTTTAGGAACAGGTGGTCTAAAGGTCAGATATATGTGTGTATGTATAAGTAAACACACATATACTATATACAGACAACATATATATGTGCATGCATGTGTTTTTGAGTGTATATATATATATCTATATAACACCTATTAATAACATATGTGTGTGTGCCTCTATTTATCTATCTATCTATGCAGCCATTCATCTATAACTTGACACAAATGTCACAGCCCCTGTTCCACTCACTCTGGCACCTAGATAATTGAACATTATTTTTTAGCTCATTAATGTTAAAGTAGTTATTTCTAAACTTGCTTTGAAAATATAGAGCATGTGTCCCAATATATGTATTTTTATTGACAAATTTTATGAGTATGTATTTATATACACAGAAACACATATAATTATATATACATAGACATGTGCTCACATACACACCCTTAAATATAATAATGCAGGATTCATGCACAAAAATCTTCATGAAAGTCTAAGATATTAAAAATTCTGCAGTGTGAATAGATACAAGAGGATTTATGGGGGACTTGGATTGTTTTCAGTGATAAAATTAATCGAGGGTGTTGAATTTTGCATTTAATAAATAGGTTCAAAACCCACTGCAACTCACTGAGAGAATTTAAAAGTTTTTAAAACTCTTTGAAGTATACAGATTTGAGATATTTCATAGGTAATACATATGTTTTCAGAAATAAAATCTTAGTATAACCTATTAAGTTTTGAAGTGCAACACTTTGGAGAGGCTGTATATTACGCATATTAGAAAATATACAAAATTAAACATTTTAAAAGGATAAGACTGAAATACATCTAAAAAAATTTTTTTTCATGGCATAAAAATCTTTTTGGTCTTATTAAAATTATCATTGACAAAATAATGTGACTGAATTATGTTTCACTGAAAATCTTGAGGTAACTTTTTGTTATACAATAACTTAAGGGACTGAGTCTCAATGAGTGCCAGTCAATTATTATTTATTGAGCACTATTGGAAACAGGTACTGTGTTTAGTATTGGGGATAATACTGAAAGGCAAAAAAGAGTCAGTACTCTCGAGGATTAAGTATGTAGGAGTAAGCAAACATGCAAAAAAATCACTGCTGCTAATTTTGATTGAACTTATTGACTGTCATGGATTAAAATGCTACTATCTCAAAAAGATATGTAGATTGCCTCATTGTCTGTGCTTACTAAAGTCATAAAACATTTTGTTCAGCATCATTTGCTATTTATGCAAAGGTTTTTGTTGAAATTCAGTGGGCAAATTTCCATCTTCCCTGATGTTAGTCAGTTATTCTTGTAAACTAATTGAGGGTATTGCACTGAACGTTATAACAAATGGGTACAAAACCCACTAAAACTCACTGGGAGACTTTGAAATAGCTTGAAAAAAATGCTGCACGGTGTACAGATATGAGAAGTTTTTTTATAGGGGACACATTGTTTTTAACAATAAAAGCACAGTTAGTACAGATGTCTTGATAATTATGACAGTTTCATACCATTGTTAGCGAATGTCTCAAAGCAAGATACACACTTAGAGCCCTTAAGGATTTTGAACAGTGGGTGGAAATTCATGTTTCGGTAAGCATCTTGACTATTTCTAGCGTTTTTAGTGGCATTCTTGTCAGATTTTATTAAGCTATCATTCTACATAAAGTAGCCGAAGAAGCCCATACAAAGAGCAGTTAACATTTCTTCAACTATTTTGGTCTGTAAAGAATGTTTTGTAGTTATGTTCATATAGTTCTGGTATGTATCTTCTCAAATAAACTCCCAAGTATTTTATACTTTCTGTAGTTATTTTAAATGGAATTTATTCTTTTATATTTTTCTGATGTATTTTGATGTTAAGATACAGAATTGTGGAAGATGTTGACTTATTTTATATGCTACGACTTTAAGCTGTAAAATTATTTTTATGTTCTTCTTAACATTTATATTTTGATTTTATATTTCTATGCAGTTCTAATCTTTTCACCAGAAATGAATGCTGTGATGTCATTTCAATTATGTCTAATTCTTTGTAATTTCATTTTGAGGTTTTCTTGGCAAAGGTGATAAGAGCAATTGCTCCATTTTCTTATTCAGTTCATTTTTAAAGCTGAGGATCTAAGGCAAACAGGATTAAGTGTCTTACCCAGAGTCACAAGGCTAATATGTGTCTAAGGTTGGATTTGAACTCAAAAAGATGAATGTTCCCGATTCCCAGTTCTCTATCCACTGTACTACCCAGTTGCCCATAGGAATGTTTAAATGTCCTCTTCTTCATGAAAGGTTCATTTTGACTCTGGAAGGAAAATACTTATTTTACTGATTGAATTATTCCTGTTTCTCTTTTATCTTTAGAATATTGTAATTCTAAGCACTCCACTCCTTCTTAGTGGTAACTAGTAAATCATGTGTGATCTTGACTGTGGTTCCTCAGTACCTGAATTTCTTCTTTTTGACTGCTTGTGGTAATTCTAGGATTTGACTAAGATATTCCTAAGAGTTTTTATTTGGAATTCTTTTTTAAAATGTGCCAATAGATTTTTTTCTATTTCCTAGGATCCTTTTTTGTTTGTTGGCTTTATGAGACCTCTGCAGTTTTCTTTTATGATGTCTTGAAATATGATATCTAGGCCCTTTTATTTTTGGCCATAACTTTTGAGTAGTCCAATGATTCTTAAACTATCTCTACTCGCACTGTTTCTAGGTCAATTATTTGTGCTATGGAATACTTTATGTTTTCTTTTTTCCTCTTCAATCGTTTAATTTTGTTTTAATATTTTTTGTTGTCTCTTGGAATTGCTTCTATTTAATATATTTTAATTATCGGGGAATATTTTTTGTGTAAGATTTTGTACATCTTGTTCCAGGTTATTAATTCTCTTTACAATTCTTTCTTCCATAAATCTCATTTCCCCTTTATTTTTTCCTTTAGCACGCTAAATATTTTTCCATTAATTAAAAAAAATTTTTTTCCTTTAGCACTCACAACAATTTTTTTTACTCTCCTTAAAAAAATTTTTTTTATTTTCCCCAGAAATTCAAATTGATTTGTACCCAAGGTTTTTTTTTTTTTTTTTTTTTTTTTTTTTTTTTTTTTAAATTCAAGGCTTTGTAGATATTTTAGAATCATTCTCTTCTTGTAGGTTTGTAACTTGATCATCTCTGTCACTTTAATCTCAAAGGCTACTTCCCTATTTTAGACTTGATAAAGTGGTGCTTCTGCATGCTTCTGGAGGAAATGTCTGAGCTGAGTCTGTGCCTTCCTGGGTTCCTTTGTTGCTTTCTTGGAGGGTATTGTGTTATTCCAGCATTTTAGAGACAGTTCAGGCTGGGAACCTGCCAGCTTTCAGTACAACCAGAGTGGTCTGATCCAGGTCAAAATCTGATCATTACTCTCTTAGTAAGAGCTCTGCAAGTTTCTGGCCCAGTTTAAGTCTATGCAACACACTTCTGGGCCCTTCTCCTGGTTGGAGTTCTAATAGACTGTTGGTGGCCTTAGCCAACATCATCCAGCTGGAAAACTGCAAGTTTGGAGTGACACTGCTGCAGGGTATCCTTTAATCTGGAATTTCTGTCTGAGTTATTCCACTGCAAACTCCAGACTAAACTGAGGAAATACAACTGAGATCCTGTACCTAGCTCAGAGCTACAAAGCTTTTCTTAGATTCTAAACTTGCTCCTTGCTCAGGGCACAGCCTATAGTTTTTGACTGTTCTTAGCCTGGAATCTTTCCTCTGGATGCAACTCTTACCGTAACTCTACCTTGGACTGTGAGCTGGGCAGTGAGCCACAGAACTGCTAGGAAGCACCAGTTGCTATATCTTATATAATGTCAGCCTTTTTTTTTTATTATTTAAATGAGTTTGAAACAGATACTTAGTCTGGTACCCAGCCTTGGGCATCTTGCATTTTGGGTATTCTGGATGTTCATAGATCTGTCTCTCTAGACATGTGTGCTAGAATTTTTTTTTTTTTTTAATTTCCCTATAGAACTTGGTCTGGTATGATTTCTAGGTCTTTGTGAAAAAGTACCTTGAATATACTTCTCTCTGTTATTTCACTATCCTGGCTCTACCCTAAAACTCCAGCCAAAATACTCTTAAGGTCACTTTAGACACTCCAGACACCTTATTATAGAAATGTTCATTCTTTCATTGCTTCTTCTCATAAAGTAGTAAATTTATTTCTTACTTTGTGAGAACCAGATAAAATTCATTACTTATAATTCTACCTTTCCATTATTTAATGGACTAAATTTAACCATTTTTAATCTTAACTAAGATTAAGAAGATCAATTAAGAAGATCCCTAAGAAGATCAAGGGAATCCAACCATAAATAATGTAAGATTACCTTTAACCAGTGCTGAAATGTTGTCCAATTCTCTGTGAAACAGGCAAGATTAGAGAATAAAAAATATTTACTGGGCTTGGCTTTTCCTCTCCCTTTTACAATAAACAGTAAATGGTATTTTCATTGGAGCCAATTTTGCTTTAAGAATTAGCATTTACAAACTACTATTTGGGAGGTTGTTTTTGACCTCTCTCTAAAATGTAATTGTCAGGTCAACTATTAACACAAAACAGTTAGCACCACAGTACATTGAAAGATTGTCATGTGATAAAAGTCTAAGTTGGTTGCATGAAGTTCTTTTTCAAAATGTTATGTTGTTAAGGAAACACATAATTTTCCAACTTTTGTTGATTTGACCTCCCCAACATTTCTTGCATCTGTTTATTTTCTCTCTACTGACATGGTCAGCACTCTAGTTCAAGGACTCATTATCTTTAGTCTGGACTGCTACCATGCTTTTCTTCATTTGTTTTCCTCCCTCAAGTCTTGCCCCTTTCCAGTTTATTTTCCATAGTTTTCCAAACCAGCATTCCTCAAACACAGGTTTGATCATGGCACTTTTGTTTAGTTGTTAAGTCATGTGCAGTTCTTTGTGATCCTATTTGGTGTTTTCTTGGCAAATATACTAGAGTGTTTTGCCATTTCCTTCTACAGCTCATTTTTATAGATGAGGAAACTGAGACAAACAGATTCAGTGATTTGTCCAGTGATTAGACAGGTAATAATTGTCTGAGGCCAGATTTGAATTGAGCAAAATAAATTTTCTTGATTCCAGGTCTGGTGCTCTATGTATTGCACTACCTAACTGCCCTGATCACCTCCAAATATGATTAGTATTTAATTCCTGTACAATCTTGTTCCAGCTTATACTTCCAGGTTTATAGCATTTTCCTTCTCCTAACTTTCTCTATGTACCAAACTGGACTGTGTTCCAGGAAGTCTCTCATGCCTGGAATCCAGTCTTTTGACTTATTTCCACTTCTCATATCTAGATTCACTAAAAGCAAACCTCAAGAGGCACCATTGATGTGAGGACTTTCTTGATGTCTTCAACTGCTAATACACACCCCTCTGCCCCAAATTACTTTTAAATTTGCATCTTTTTGCATCCTCAGAGCTTAGCACAGTGCCTGACATAGTGAGTACTTCATAAATATTGATTGAATGTTATAAATTTCATATTTATTTTTATTTCCTCTGATAGAACAGAAGAACCTTTAGAACAGGAACTGTTTCATTTATTTCTTTATGTCCAAAGCATCTGACTACACAAAAGATATTAAAAAAATGACTGATAAAAACTATTAAAAGGGGGCACGATAGTTAGAGACAGGAAAAATCTGAGTCAAAATCTAGTCTCAGGCACTATTGTCCATTTTGAGGATGACCTCAAAATAATCAAAGACAAACTAGTTTGCAAGATACTTCAAAAAATGGCATAAACAAACAAACAAAAAAAAAGGTGGCTTTGTGAAATTTATAGGAAAAGGTTATGATAAACTCATAGCTCATGGAATTCACTGCTGATATTAGTAGACGTTAGTTTTCAGATCCAAAAGTAGAAGACATTGTAGAAGTGATCATGTCCAATACATAATAATAGTGTTTCTTTACACTTACATAATTTCTTCAGCTGTTCCCCAACAAGTACTCTTCTTAGAGTTCCAGTTTTTTTTCTGAATACAAAAGGAGTTATAAATATTTTTGGATATATGGTTATTTTCCTTTATCTTTGATATCCTTGGGGTATATGCCTTACTAGACATTCCTGGCTCTATTCCTGCCACTCAGTTTCATAACTTTTGGAGCATAATTCTAAATTTTAGAAGGGTTGTAACCATTCACAGTATAGCTGGGATTTGAACCCAGTTCTCCTAGCTCCAAACTCAGTACTTTCCCTAATACTCCATAATTCTTCTAGGATTCTCTCAGTCAAATTGCTCTTTTAGACTAGTGGGCTACCACTGAATCCACTTATAAAGTATTCAAATTACTTCAATGAAATGTTTGCCATTATTTAATACTGGCAGAAAAAATTTTAAAATAAATTTTAAAATATTAACTTGTTTAAAATTGGGTTTTTACTGAAGTTTTTTATTTTCAAAACGTATGCAAGGATAATTTTTTCAACACTGACCCTTGAAAAACCTTGTGTTCCAATCCCCCCCTCTTCTCTCACCCTTTCCCCTAGGTGGTAAATAATCCAATATATGTTAAATATGGTAAAAAAAAAATATGTTAAATCCAAAATAGGCATACCTATTTATACAATTATCTTGCTGCACAACAAAAATTAGATAAAACCAATGAGAAAGAAAATAAAATTCAAGCAAACCACAACAAAAAGAGTGAAATGCTACGTTGTAATCCACCCTCAGTTCCCAAGTCCTCTCCCTGGGTACAGATGGCTTTCACCATCACAAGACTATCAGAACTGGCCTGAATCATCTCATTGTTTGAAAAGAGACTGGCAGAAATTTCTGAGTGGCCTCTTAAAAGAAGTGATTTTTCACTGGGTCATTATCCCTTCTCCTCTATCTTTAAGAAGGGTATTGAGCTATAATTTCTATTTTGTTATTGTTGTTCAATCATTTTGAGTTGCACCTGATTCTTTTTGACCCCATTTGGGGTTTTCTTGGCAAAGATATTAGAGTGGTTTTCCATTTCCTTTTCCAGTTAATTTTACAGATAAGAAAACTGAGGTAAACAGGATTAGTTGAGTTGCCAGACACTAGTAAATGTCTATGGTCTTATCTGAACTAAGATCTCCAGATCTGGTGCTCTATCCACTAAGTCACTTCACTTCCCAAATTATATCTATTAAACATCAGATATTTGCAGTTAATTTTGGGGAAGACTTTTTCTGATGGTTGGGGAAATGGAAATTAGATCCTCCCAAACCTGCAAAGTAAAAGTTAATTTAATCTCAACCAGCTTAGCTTTTCTCTCATTAAATGTTTTATTATACAAAGGATAATCATAGTAAGCAAGCAAACGTAGTTATCGATGTAAGGAATAAAACTAATTCAAGGAGTCATATAGTTTTAACTTCGACAATAGACCATGTAAGATTCAGGGGAAGATTAAGAATAAGACAAAAATTCTGTTCATAAAAGGAAAGAATGAGTTTCCCCTCCTCTTTGCACAAGGGTAGGAGCTGAGATTCAAAGAACATGTTGGGATTGGAGTCATGGATCCTCCCCACATACCCCTGACTCCAGTTGTTTCCTGTTCACCATTTAACCCCCAACACACACACTCTTCTCTGTTTCCCTAGTCTAGAAGTCACTCAGTTGATAAGAGGTCATGATTACTTATAATCAGCATTTCTCATCACAAGATTTGTGATCTCTGCAACACTCTCAGAAAGATTACAAATTCAAAATTAGTTTTTATTTCTAATATGGTAAATAGCTATAAATATAGTCTACATAAACAAAAACTGGATACATCTTCAATAATTTTTAATAGTATAAAGATATTGAGAACAAAAGTTTGAGAACTATCTATAGACAAAACCAACTGAACAGGGTGCTACAGCAGCTATGTAGCCATGAGATTAAAAAAAAAAAAATAATAATCTCTGCATTCACAATCCACATATCATATCATCTCTCAGTTTCTTCATCTTGGATTGAGTGATCTATAAAGATCCTTCTTGCCACTTCAAAATCTGTGAATCTATATTCCTAATTGTCAGCTATTGTCAAGATGTCATAGCAAAAGGTCTCAAGGTCTGGAAAGACCTGGGTTGGAATCCTGTAACTAAAATTTGGGAATTATAGGACCTTGAGGAAGCCACTCAACCATTCTGAGGCTCAGTTTCTTAGGAAGCCATGTGGCATAGTCGATAGAGCCCAGAATCTGTAGTCAGGAATACTTTTACAGAAACTCATTAACTATGCAATTCTAGTTTCTCTGGGTTTCAAACATAGCTATTAATAGTGCTTATCTTTAGAGACTATTATGAAAATCAAATGAGATGTGTGTAATGTGTTTTGCAAAACATAAGTCACTATAGAAAGTTAGTTATTTATATATTTATTTGTAATATATGCTATATAATTATATTATGTATTATGATTTGTAAATTATATCATGTGATATATTTCCATTATATACTTATATTATTTTGTGATATATTTTAAAATATAACATTTAAATTTATAGCAAATTATATGATATAATTTAACACATATGTTATCATGTTCCATTATATATGATATTATATTTTATAAATGTGACACAATATGTTATATTTATATAATTATTATCTATAAAATATGGGAAGGAAATTAATCCTACTCTCCCTCTTAAAAACTAAGAAAACATCTGAAATTTGCCCTAGTTTGAAGCCTTTGGGCTAATCTAAAAGAGAAACCTCATTGGTCTTTTTTTAATGATCATTTTGAAATAATATCCTGCATGGAAATCTTCTACAATCATTCTCAACATCCCATTTTTTTTTTTTACTCAGTAGTATTTTTCTCCACTAATTACAGATAAAAATTAGTTTTCAACATTCATTTTTGTAGAATTTTGAGTTCCAAATTTTTCTCTCTATTTGTCCTTGCCCCTCCCCAAGACAGTAAGCAATCTGATCTAGGTCATATATGCATGATCATGTTAAACATATTTCCACATTAGTTATATTTTAAAAGAAGAATCAGAAAAAAAGGTAAAAACCATAAAAAAAAAAGAAAAAGAAAAACAAAAACCAAAAAAAACCAAAAAATATATATATAAATAATATACTTTAATAATATATAATATATAATATAATAATATATATATAAAAATATAAAAAATATATAAATATATATGTATAAATATATATAAAAATAATATACTTTGATCTACATTCATACTCCACAGTTCTTTCTCTGGAAGTGGATGGCATTTTCCACCATGAGTCTTTTGAGATTGTCTTGTATCACTGTATCACTGAGAAAAGCTAAGTCTATGCTGAGCAGAGCCAAGTCTATCAAACCTAATCATCATACGATGTTATTATTATTGTGTACAATGTTCTCTTGGTTTTGCTCACTTCATTCAGCATCAGTTCATATATCTTTCCAGGTTTTTCTGAAATACACCTCCTCACCATTTTCAGCTATTTCCCAAAAAGAATATATATATATATATTTGATACATGTGGATCCTTTCCCCTTTTTTATGCTCTCTATGGGATACAGTGATATTCAAGGATATGCAGTTTTATAGCCCTTTGGGCATAATTTCAAATTGCTCTCCAGAATGGTTGGGTAATTCACAATTCCACCAATGATGCATTAGTGCTGACAAGTTTTAAATGCATTTCTGTCCTTTCTCCCCACCATCCTCCACCCCACAATCGGCCACAGCAGGACTCTTCCCTGAGTTACGCTATCTATAGCAGATTAGTGAAACAATCAGACTGAAAGAAGGAAAAAGCTTTATTACTTCTTTAATTCACCTATAGTTAGCTGAAAAGGATAAATCCTTAAAAGAAAGTGATCAAAGAGAAGCAATTGCATAGTTTTAAGGAAATGATTCTCCAAAGGTGTTATATATAATTAACTGTTCTGTTTGAAGAAGCAATATGTTGACTGAACTTTTCCCTGAGCCCTGAAACTATATTTTATCATAGTATGAAATTTTCTTTAATCAGAAATATCACCAATAATAATTTGAAAATGGCTTTTTAGAGAGATCTTTTCTTTTTTTAAAAAAACATGAGATAACTTAAGTTGGTGGCACATTAAAGAAAGAACCAGGTTTGGAGCCCAGAAAACCTGATTTCAAATCCAGCCTCAGACACTAGCTTTTTGACCTGAAGCAAGTCTCTTCACCTTGTTTGCCTCCGTTTCCTCATCTGAAAAATAAGCTGGAAATGGATATGACAAACCATTCTAGTATCTTTGCCAAGAAAACCCCAAGTGGGGTCAAGTCAGTCAGACATGATTGAAATGACTCAGCAACAATAATTCTGCCTAACATTAACTCTTTTCTTCTCCTCTAAACAGAAATGCCTATAGATTAGTGAAACTTAAATTAATAGAATTGTTTCTAGTATGCCTACATCTAAAATACAGAGTACAAAATTTTCTTTTGTAAGAAAAATGATATCCCTCATCCTTGTTTTGAATGAGGAAAATGATATGTAAACCTCAAGTTGAAACAGAAATGGAGCTTTTTTAAAACACTATTATAGCAAGGGTAAAGAGTCTTCATATTAGCAATCATATAATAGTATAGAATCTATCTGGTAGCACATGTAATTTATAATAATAGTACAGAATCTATTTAAATACTATAACTAAAGCTGGTTGCTTTTAGTTCCCCCCTCCTGTTCCAGCTTACAAACTTTTTTCCACCTTAGACTTCTTGGAAATAGAAATTACTTGGATCAAATGAAAAATCTTTGGGATTACTTTTAGAACCTATACGAAAAAGCCCTGCTGTAGTTCTCTCCACCTTGGGGAAATTTTAATCAAACCCATCAATGCTACCATTGTTTCTGGTAAACATGTGCCAATCCTTTCCTTTATGGCTACACTTAATATCCCAATGACTTCCCATACTAGAATTTCTGTCCTTTGCTGTTCCCCTATATGATGTCTCCCCTAATAAAATGTGAGCTTCTTGAGGACAAAGACCACCAACATTTTATTTTCATTCACAGTACTTGGCACACGATAAATGCTTAATAAATATTTTTCATTCATTCATTTATAATAGATTTAGACTTTGAAGGGAGCACACAAAGGACATCTCATCTAACCCCTTTCTGGCAGATGAAGAAACTGGCCAGAATCCTAAACCAGATCCTCTAAGTCAAATGCTTTTTTCTACTATATTGTGATGAATTTTTAAAATCAATTTTGAAAGAGAAATAAAATTTCTCTAAAAACAAAACAAAACAAAACAAAATAAAACAAAAAAAGAAATTAAAAAAAAGGTAGGAAAATTTTGATTTAGTGGCACTTTCTTAGCTCTTGCTACCAAGATAATTCTTTGCTACTCTTCTTAGTGTGCTGCTGCCAGAAACCCTCCCTTAGGAATTGCTGGAAAATAACACCAAACTCTAGAGAGAAGGCTGCTTACGCACCAATGTCCTGCTACTTTCCCCATCCAACAGCCATTTTCTCTTAAATTACTTATAAGAGCAACGTGCCTAGAATAATTTTAACTTCTGAACATTTGACAATCTCTGATTTGAATAAAGTGATGCTAATAATAATATTAATAGTACTCATGTTTACAAATTGGTCTAAAATTTACAGTCTTTCCCCATATCCTGTGAAGTAGGAACTATCATTATCAGCACTTTACAGGTAAGGAAACTGAAGCCAAGAGGGGATAAGTGACTTGTTTGAACCTAGATTTTCCATCAGTTAAAATTCAGCACTCTACTCAGGGGCATTGGATAGAGCAAAGGGCCTAGAGTCAGGAAAACCTAACTTCAAATTGGGTCTCAGAAACATACCGATTGTATGATCTTAGGTAAGTAATTTAACATCTTTTTATTTCAATTTGTTCAACTGTAAAATGAGAATCATAAAAAAATTTACCTCTCAGGGATGCTGTGATGCTGTGAGATAATATTTAAAATATGCTTAGCATAGTGTCTGGCCCAGATACTTCTTTCCTTTTCAATACAAAAGTATAATGAAATTAAGATGTTCTAAATCCAAAGTAAGATGAGCTCAAACAACAAATTTTTGTAGCAAATTTAGTTGTTTATGTAAACATTTTAAAAAGGGCAAAATATATTTAAATAAAAAGTCCTGAAACTCCTAAGGATAGGGAATAGCTCCAAAATGTTAGACCTCATAGTATTTAGATTACTTATCAACAGGTCAGATGGTAGTGCCTGGGGGGGGAGGGGGAGAGAGGGGGAAGCTGAGGTATGAAAGGGCATAACATTTGAGCTTCAGTGGTCTGCCATCAAATCTGAAGAATTTTAGTTTATGACATTTGATCAATGGGAGCAACTATTTTGCTATTCTAGCCATTTTTGGACATCTCTCCGAATGACATGTTTTCTACGAGTTTCCTTTCACCTGGTAGGTAAGAGCTGGTAATGAAATATTTAAAAAACTAGATGGATTTCTGTAGACTTGAAGTAATCTTTACAGAAAATGTGACTTTTAAAGGTAGCTTCAGTCACATTTTGCTAATTCAATTTTTATGCATTTTTGGGGAGGGTTATAGAGCTAGATCAAGGGGAAACGCACCTTTTCACTCTGAAAGGTAAATCTCATTGAGTAATAAGAGTAGGGGAGAAGTCTTTGTAAAATGAGAAGTGGGGCCCCAGAATGTGATGCTATCCCCTATTAAAGTCAGGACCAAGGAAACCACATATAACAGGAAAAAGAATGCCAAGCTAAGTATCGAAAAGCAACTAATGAGGCTTTGAAGGTAAGAGAGATATCCACCTGGAATAATTACTGTGGTCTTATTACCTAGCCACCATCTGCTACTCCTCTGGATTAAGAAATACTATAACACAATATAATGATCTGGTGTATTCATAATCTTAGAAGACACATCTTAGAATGCAGGTAGAGCCACAGCAAGGTTATTTGTGGGAGAGAAGGAGAGGAGGAGGGTATTATACTTACTAAAACCATGTATCTTGAAATTAAGAATATCAACAATAACAAAAGCAAAAAAACCAGATCAAATATATTTGGTGCTTTCAAGTCTGAAAAGTGATGTATTTATCCCATTGATTCTATTAGCACCGTACATGGCACTGTATAGGAACAAAAATGGAGAGTGTCAGCATATTTTGGTCTGTTGTATGTTAATATTTTTGCTATATCAGTCTCTTCAAATCTTGGGAGAATTTAGTACAAATCCTAAGGTAATATGTAATAGATCTTATAGGTAGATAAAACAAGAAAGTAGCAAAAAACAAAAACAAAAACAAACCCAACAAAACACCAGTTAACAGAGTCTATTTAGAGATAAGTTTCAGATAAAGGGCATTAGATAGTAGAATAATGTACTGAGGAAAAAAATGTTAAAAATTATTAAAGTTATTGTATAGAATTCTTAAATCTTCATGCGACCTTTCGATTACCACATTTTGTAAAATACAATGGACCTTAGAATCCAGTGTTCTGAGACAATACATTCAAAGCCACTTCTCCCTTCATGAGGAGTTTGGTTTTTTTGTTTCGTTTTCTTTTTACACAACTAAAGCTCCCACTGGTGTGCTTCCTCTGCTGATCATCAGTTGATTTAAATTATCCAGCCAGAGATTTTAAAAATGGATATTTACCAAAGCGATATAATAAAGATAGTTAGCATAAAGCATTGCCTAAAACTGGGGACATACTCTTCCCCAGCAGATGCAAAGTCTGGGGAAAATGGGCTCAAGTTTAGAGCACATGTCATAAATGGAGTAAGAGCTCTTGGCAATTCTTTTTTCCCCTTTTCATGGAGCCTTATGAAATTTCTCTTAATAATAGTGCAATTGTCTGCTAGACTCCTAACAAATTCCTGAAACTGCTTCTTCCCTTATGTGTTCAGTCTGTCCTTAGCTGCCACAGTAAATCCTGCCACTGACCTCTGTTAATCTAGGGATATTGCTAGAATGCCCATGGGGAGTTTGAAATACTCTGACCTTTGGAGCTCATGAGAAATAGAAGCTCTTCTCCTTTCCCTCCTTCTAATCCAAGTGACTCTCTCTCAGGGCCTTGGTTGGATTTCTAGGTTCATCTGACATTTTAATGCCTGGCTTCTGAAATGGCTTATTATTTTCTATAAGTCCCACAGGGGATGACTAAGTCTCTTTAGCCAGTACTAGTACATTGTTTATGTAGTTTCATCTCATTCCAACCAATGGCTTTCCTTCCTTTGAAAATGAGTAAGACATTTTCCTATGGCTATTTCAATGCCTTTAATTGATTGATTTTTTTTTTCAATTAGAGCTGTACCAAGAAGCAGCTAATTACTTATTTTTAAAAGTGTTATATGATTGATTCAGTTGACCCAACCCATATATTTATGTATGTATCTAATTTACATGTTGTTTCCTCCATTCAATAATGAGTTCCCTAGGTCTATTTTTATCTTTCTTTATATCCTAATCATTTGGCACAGTCTCTGGTATATAATAAGTATTTTAAAAAGGCTGGTTAAAAGACTGACTCAAAATGGAAGAAAAATTTTAGACTGAAAAGTTTGATAGAGAAGGGAAGCAGAAGATATAATCTTGAACTTCAACCCTTGTATTAAAACTGGATTTTGATTTCTTTTGATTGTTGTTTTCACAATATGATTCCTCATTAATAGAACTGATTCTCACTGAGCTTCACTATGGATTCCCCCCCCTCACTTTTTTTCATTTATGAATAGTTTATAAATATGTGGGCAAATAAGAGCAATTCATCGTGTGTGTGTTTGTGCGCGCACGTGCGCACACAGGCTGGTCTACTCTTTTTGCTGAAAGGAGGCAAAATTTAACTCCTGCTAAATGTGCTAACTTCTAATATTTTAACAGGTTAGTAGATGTCAGTACTTCAGGAGATGCCAGGGAGATTTCTATGAACATTCTCAGATGCTTCAGGGTGACCAGAAATTTACAGTAAAATCTTTGTAGTCAAGTTTCCAAGAGAAAGCCAAACTGATACCCATCTGCAGTGCACAGAGATGTATGGTGCAGTGAAAAAAGAATATCAATAGATAAATCCTACCTCTGCATTTAACAGCTGTGTGAATAGGGGCAAGTCACAAGCTCTTTTAGATTTAGTTACCTCAGTGTCTGAAGCTCATAACCTTTGGTCCTCAGAATAGTACAGATCCTCTATACTTTTACTACCTTACACATAAAATTGGTTAACAGAAGAAAAAAAGTGATTTTTTTTTTTAAAAGGGAGTTTTTAATGTTATCAATAGAAGGAAAGCACAAAGTAATAAGTAAATGGGAATTTTCGGTTTTGTTAATAAAAGCTGTCTTTCCTAACTGAAGTCAGCAATTACCTATGGGAGGGAACGGGTCCACTAGAGAAGAAGAGACAGAAAGAAATCTTTGTCTACCCTCAAACTTTTTAGAAAATATACTGAACTAACATGGAAAGGATAAAAAGAAATATAGTAATAAAAACATCCTAAAGGGATTGGAAAAGAACTAAAATCAATGAGAAAAGTTGGTGATGGGAAAAATATGATACAGAAGAGAAAGCAAAGAAAAAGAAACCATGTATTAGTAAAGGAAGTTCTTTTCAATTTAATTACTAATATAATGCCTTGTACACAATGAGGACTTAATAAAGATTTACTTAATTTCCTTAGAATAAATCCAAATTCAAATCTTATAAGAACTCCAAATTCCACATTTAAAATATCCTATCTCATGCCCTGGCTGAGAGCTAAGGAGTAGAGAACTCAAGAGCTATGGGGCCTAATGACCTCTATCAATAAGCAAAAAAACCCACGTATGGAAAAGTAAAAATATCATGGAAATGGACACCAAAATACTAAAATTTCAAATTCTATCTTAAGCACTCACTTATATTAATTAGTGCAAATTTTGCAAAATTTATTTGCAAAATAAGCAATACATACCAACTATGATGGGGATGGACCAGATGTTCTATGAATATTTTTCTAGTTTATGCAAGCCTTTGATCTTCTGTCGGAATCACCCAAGATGAAGAAAAGAAATATTTTTTGAGGAGGCCAATCATCTAGATTGCAATCTATATTAGAAGCAGCACAGTGCAGTAGAGACGAATTATATCAACTACCAGAACATTTGTTAGGAATCTCATGCTAATAAGGGGAAAATACTTGGTAAGTTCACTTGTCTTAATGATTTCATTTCCTAGAAAGGAAAAGTCACAATAAATAAGTCTAGTACTTGTTGAGTTCACTTTCTTCCAATAAGAAGGGAATGGCTGTTAATGGAGAAGAGAACAGAATTGTAAAGTAAGCAAACTAGTGGCATGTCAGTTTTAAATCAATCAACTTTTCAGTGCCACAGACCACACTCTTCATATAACACATTGCAGAGAGGTGCCAATCAATAGCTGTAAAGG
Organism: Sarcophilus harrisii; assembly: GCF_902635505.1. NCBI lineage: Eukaryota > Metazoa > Chordata > Mammalia > Dasyuromorphia > Dasyuridae > Sarcophilus > Sarcophilus harrisii. The sequence continues at coordinate 75,391,422 of NC_045430.1, forward strand.
GGGCTTCCCTGTTGGGATTCCTATTCTATATCAAAGAAATCAAAGATGTGACCCAAAAAAAACAAAAATAAAAAAAATTGAAGGATAGGAACACTGGAATTAATTAAAGAATATAAGAACTCTCAACGTGATTCATAAAGCAATTTTTATTAAAAAATAAAAAAAATTTGTGAGAACTAAAAGGATGCTGACAGTTATCAAGGAAGAGAATTACAAAAAAGATTTCCTTAATTGGAAAAAAAAGAGGAAATAACATGTTCTTAGTATCTCTACTTTTTCAATTCTTAACTAAAAACCTGATAAAACTGTAAAATGAAGGTTTTTGAAATGGATGAGATCCTTTTCAACTGTAAATCTATGATCCTAAATTCCTTCATAAGTTAAAGAGTAATAGACCTTTACCTTTCCAACTTTCCTAGGTCCTTTCCTACTGCAAGTTTTCCTGCTATAACAAAGTTGGAAACAAGCTTTGTTTTTAATGCCTAAGAGTATTTTACTCTCTGACTTGGAACCACCTCAAGAAGTTGTTGGACTGGTTGGCCAAGGTTGGCATAAAAGAGGAATCAGTGAGACTATGGTTTTCTAAATCACTTTTCCTTCTGGTGTCCTTTATTTGAGTAGTTACGGGAGAGTTGGGCTTCTCGAGGATCTTTCCTGTTACCATTTTAAGGGGAAGTTTTTATTTCAGCTATTTTCTTGAATTGATTTTACACTTAAATAATCAGTAAAGTCAATAATAAAAGCTCACACTTAACATAGCCCTTTCAGCTTAAAAAACACTATATAAATTATCTGATTTGCTCCTCACAACAACAATCCATGAAATAAATTTTATTGTCATCATTCACCCTTTAATTTCAAAGGGGATCAGTGACATCAGAGTATACTTGAGATGTTAATTTACTGAAGTTATATTACTCTAAAATGAAATTTAGAATGACCAGGACATGTTCACACAAGCTACAGATAGCAGCAAAAGGATCTAAACCAAGTTTTGTTGTGCTATCAACAACCAGCATTCTTTTCAGGGATATTATGCTATACTTTAACATGCAAAGGTTGGTGATAACATTTTTGGGACATTCGGGGGCAAGGATGCCCAGGGCAGATGGGGGACATCAGTGAATTCTTGAACAGATTCTATATCTCTTAAGAAGCAAGATGTGTTGACTTTTTCCTGGGCTGCCCAGGAAAAAAAAATTGGCCAGCACTTGTTTAGATGCCAAGGAAAAAGAAAAACTGCCTGAACTATTATCTCAGAGCAACAAATGAAACAGCTATAAAGATCATATGTGAAGACAAATTATCCTGATGACTGAGTGTCAACAACATGGATTTGTTAGAAACTGAAAAGGACAGTCAGATCTGCAAGCTCAAAAATTCTACAACCAGAATCAATTGTAAGTTCAAATATGTCAGTGCACATATAAAGCTGGAGACAGAGCAGACAATTGAATTATCTGATACCATTTTCTCCACCTGGGATGTATTTTCCCTGAAGCTTCTTCCTTCCAATTCCCATCCATCATTCAAGAACCAGCTGAAATCTCACTCCCTCATGAAATCCTTTCCAATAATTTAAAAATCATGTCTGGCAGAAGCAGTTTTTTCCTATGATTTCCCCTAAAACTTCATTCATACCTCTCTTACTGGAAATAAAGTATAGAATAGCTATATTATAGAATAGAGGCTATTGTTTGTCCTTCCTTCTCAAAGAAGACCATGACATGCAAGTGAATTGGATTTAAGTGAAGGAGGGCTGTGCAAGATCACCTGCCTCACTTTGTCCTGCAGATTCATCTAGGTTCAGTGACCTGAAATAGATCAAGATGACTGGAGATGGCCCTGGATATAGAAATATAGAACAGAGGCTACAAGGTGATAGTAGTAGATAAAGCACTGAACTTTCAGGAAGATTAGAGTTCAAATCCAGCTTCAGACACTTTACTAGCTGTAAATTTGGGGGCACTTTACCTCTCTGAGACTCAGGAAATGGAATCCTGTGTTGAGGATTGTTATTAGCATAGGAGATCCCTACAGAGTAGGGAAATAAGATGCCAGAAGACTGGAAATGTAAGAAGCCAGGTTATGATGGGCTTTAAAAGCTAAACCAAAGATTTTAAAAAATAAGATGTAGGAAGAAACAGGAAGTATGGAAAAATGGGATAATATAGTCAGACCTTCATTTGGGGATCAGTCCAACAGCTGAAAAGAGAATGGATTAGAGTGGGGAGGGACTTGAAGCAGAGAGAGCCATTAACATCACATGGGGTAAAGACTACCTGTACCAGGATGATGTCAGGGGCGAAGAGAGAAGGGGGCATATGGCAGACATGTTGGGAAGACAGAAATGACATGACTAGATATGGGGTGAGGGGTGAGAGAGTGTAAGTTATCATAATCTAATTTTATCAAAAATTAATTTTGATTTGACTCTTTTGAGTTAAGTACCCTATCATATCATCTGCTAAATGATAATTTTCTTAATTCTTTTCATATCTTTATTCCCTCAACTTTTTTTTCCCCTTATCATATCATCATAGACAGCATTTCTAGTACTATATCAAACAGAAGTGGTAACAACAGATTGCTTTACCTCCGACTTTTCTGGAAAGAATTCTCATTTAACTTGATTACATATAACGATTACCTCTTGGTTTAGGCATATGCTTTTTGTCATTTTAAAGAAATGACATTTCTAATGTTTTAAACAAAAATTGATAGTGTATTTTGTCAAAAGCTTTGTATCTAGTGATATGATTTTGTTATTAAATGATTTTTTAAGTCTTTAATAATAAACTCTGCATTGCTGGTACAAATTCAGCCTGGTCAAAATTTATAATCTTCATGAGATGTTTTACCTTTCTTGTTCTAAGAGTCAGATAAGGTGTCACCCTACTTTGATATAGGTGGAGTTTCTTCATTAGGGAGTTCCCTATGTCGGTAAAACCACAAGTTTAGTCCCTATTCCTATCTCTACCTATATCCTATATAAGACATGAGAGATGCAAAAAGTTATCAAACTGTGCATACCCTTTGATTCAGCAGTGTTACTATTGGGCTTATATCCCAAAGAGATTTATAAAGAAGGGAAAGGGACCTGTATGTGCACGAATGTTTGTGGCAGCCCTGTTTGTAGTGGCTAGAAACTGGAAACTGAATGGATGTCCATCAGTTGGAGAATGGCTGAATAAATTATGGTGTATGAATGTTATGGAATATTATTGTTCTGTAAGAAATGACCAACAAGATGATTTCAGAAAGGCCTGGAGAGACTTACATGAATTGATGCTGAGTGAAATGAGCAGAGCCAGGAGATCATTATATACTTCAACAACAATACTATATGATGATCAATTCTGATGGACCTGGCCATCCTCAGCAACGAGATCAACCAAATCATTTCCAATGGAGCAGTAATGAACTGAACCAGCTACGCCCAGAGAAAGAACTTTGGGAGATGACTAAAAACCATTACATTGAATTCCCAATCCCTATATTTATGCCCACCTGCATTTTTGATTTCCTTCACAAGCTAATTGTACAATATTTCAGAGTCTGATTCTTTTTGTACAACAAAATAACGTTTTGGTCATGTATACTTATTGTGTATCTAATTTATATTTAAATGTATTTAACATCTACTGGTCATCCTGCCATCTAGGGGAGGGGGTGGGGGGTAAGAGGTGAAAAATTGGAACAAGAGGTTTGGCAATTGTTAATGCTATAAAGTTACCCATGCATATAACCTGTAAATAAAAGGCTATTAAATTAAAAAAAAAAAAAGACATGAGAGATGTCTAATGCATTCCCCCAACACTGTGGAGTACTGCTTGCATGGATTAAAATTTAATTGAATAATGCTCAACAAAATAAATAAAAATGCAATAGAACAAAGATTATATTAATTTGTGGTTTTCTAAACTAATATGAGGTTCACAGTAAACATATAATATATCTATATGTAGTATGCTACGTATATATTAAATTATATTTTGTATGTACACAAACACAAACATACACTTACATATGCATTCATGGCCTTAAAACCTTGGGCTTCCAATTTCACCATAATTGAGAACCAAATGTATTATATTGATGCTATTCTCTAGGTACTTCCATGCCATGTACCTGTGTTCCAGCTCTATCCTGGCTTTCCAGAAACTGGATTTCTAGACAAGTGAGCATTCATTGTAACCAGTAGAACTAGAACTAGTGCTGTTGCTTAACTACTAGCATGTCATTTTGCCTTTCATATATCCCTCCCCCTACTTCATTTAGCTCTGGAAAGAGCTAAATCCACATGGCCATTCATTTAAAGTACAAGTTAATGTTCTATGACACCATTCACTATCCCTGTGACATAGCCCCCTCCCCACTACTTCTTTATTTGTGTTGCCATCTAATATTAGAATGTAAGCAACTTGAGAACAAGGACTATCTTTTTTTATTTTTTTGGTAAGTGTATCAGCCTGGCATATGATAAGCAATTGAAAGCTTTGTCATTCATTCATACACTATACAGATTTAAATTACAAACAAAATCTACGTACTATCAACCTGTAGTAAGGTTGGTCTTCAGACAACAACATACAGTTAATCTATCTCACAGGACAAGATGACTTCATTTGGGTAAAGATCTCCTAGGGCAGAGCTTTTTTTACCAGTGCAGTTCAGTTTCTTCTTTGCAACTTATGGCTTTGGCAAGTTCCCTTGAGAGATTAAATCTCCAGAGCATTATTATATAGTTAATATGTGTCAGGGGTAAGACTAGATCCCAAGTGATGAGGTAATAGATTTTTTCTTTTTAGTTAATAGACATTAAGAGCTACATGAGGCCAATGACTTCAATCCCCTCATTTTACAGATGAAGAAGTAAAAATTATAGAGGTAAAGAATTAGACAGCAAATAACTAAATAAAGTCACATATAAATCATCTTTCTGACTCCAAGCCCAACTCCCTAAACATTACACCAAGATGATTATAATTTCTATATTGTATTATATTCCTATAATACCTTCATAATTTAGTAGGAGAGGTAAGACATATACACAATAACTATAAATTATTACAATTATAATTATAGTTTTATATAACTATGATAATAATAGTTAATATTTTAAGTATTTTTATTTAAAGCCTTAAAGTTTCCAATTATGCTTGTCACATTTAATCTCATTTGTATTCATATTTTATCTCATTTACTAGATTATTAAGCACTCTGTAGGCAAATATCTTGTCTCACTCTTCTTTGTATTCTCTACTTTGACATAGTAAGTGACTAATATTTATAAAAGGAATGAATAACAAGTCCATTGGGATACAATCCCTAATAAAATCAAGCATGCCATAGGAGTCATATGGAGGTTGTAATGAACTGGTTGACATTTACTCTGGTTACATTTATTGAAACATTTTTTCAGGCTCAAATCAGCTCTTCTGCCTTTTGTGCTGCCGAACTTTAATGGTGATGGGAGCACTTTTCAACAAGATATTTATACAATTTTTTTTTTCCTGAGGAAAACCTTTCTTCAGAAACTTGATATGCCCACTATCTCAGCTGACCTTGCTTGCTCTTTTTCCTGAACAGAAATACCAAGTCAGATTCTTAAACTTTCCCAAAAGAATATCTCTCCCCTCTGCAAACCAGTGTTTCTTAGATACTTCAATCAAGTCATGCTGTATTCCAGCATCTGCCAAATGCTTCCTTAAAATATCTGATCTTTGAGAGAGACAGTTTAATAATCTCTCTATTCATTATCTCTCTATTCATTTAGAATTTCCAGGATCCAACAATGTAGGAAGTTAGATCAATGATAAGCAAAGGAGCTGGGACTTATTATCTCAGCTCTCCACAGAAATGCGTTGATCAAATTACGATTTCATGTTATCCTCTCTTTTTCATACATGGTCAGGTCACTACCAAGAATTACTCACTTGAACATGTCATATCATTTTTTATATAGTTAAACATCAGGCATAATTTTACTTACAGACCCTTACAAAAGGATCCATAATGGTAAATTCCTCATTAAGTACTAGGAAAATATTTTTTTTTTCTGTGAATTAATCAGTATGCTTTCTCTAGTCAAAATGTTAACACAGATTAGCCCAGAATATTAACATTGATTGTAAATTCCTTGAGAGCAGAAATTTTTGCCTCCTTTTGTAATGCCTCTTTTAGCTGGCATATTTACTATAGCTGTTGAGGCATGTCAGTTGTATTACACTATCTGTAACATCATTTGGGTTTTTCTTGGAAAAAATACTGGAGTGTTTGCCATTTTCTTTCTTTCGCTCATTTTTACAGAAGCAAACAGGATTAAATGACTTGTCCAGAGTGACACAGCTAATAAGGATCTGAGGTAAGATTTGAATTCAGAGCCTCCTGATTCCAGGCCTGGAGCTACCTAGCTGCCCATAGCAGACAATTAATAAATGATGACTGTTGGGTTGTTGGGTTTTTTTTGGGGGGAAGGGGGTTCTTAGCTATCAACGCCTACTCCCCATCAAGTTTCTGCCTAATTTGATACTGAAGTATAATTAGTTTTTTTCAGATACATGACAAGGTTTGTGTCTTCTCCTTTCTTGAGCTCGTGTCTATTTTGGTTTTTAATTCCAGTGCTCATTTATCTCAAGTACTTATTAGGTGTCAGATATTAACACCACCAACAACAAAATCACAAATTGAAATGGTTCTGACCTAAAAGATCTTATATTCTAATAAGGAGAGAAAAAAACATAAATGCATAGGTATATATAAAACAGATCCAAGGTAATTTGGGGAGGATCAGGTAGTAGTATCCAAAAGTTTCAAGAAAATGGTGATAATTGAGCTGAATTTTCTTTTCTTCTTCTTCTTCTTCTTTTTCTTTTTTTAAATAGCCTTTTATTTACAGGTTATATGCATGGGTAACTTTACAGCATTAACAATTGCCAAACCTCTTGTTCCAATTTTTCACCTCTTACCCCCCCACACCCCCTCCCCCAGATGGCAGGATGACCAGTAGATGTTAAATATATTAAAATATAAATTAGATACACAATAAGTATACATGACCAACCGTTATTTTGCTGTACAAAAAGAATCAGACTCTGAAATATTGTACAATTAGCTTGTGAAGGAAATCAAAAATGCAGGTGGGCATAAATATAGGGATTGGGAGTTCAATGTAATGGTTTTTAGTCATCTCCCAGAGTTCTTTCTCTGGGCGTAGCTGGTTCGAGCTGAATTTTCTTAACAAAACTAAGGCATTAATTCACTCAAGATCCAGGTGAAGAGGAAGAATATTCCAGTCATGGTGGACAGCCAATGAAAAAGTCACTCCAGAGAGTACGTCTCCTGCCTGAGGAACAGCAGAGCCAGTTATGCTATATAATTCATTAATATAATTCATGAAGGAGAGGGATAGTTGATGAAGTAGAAACATAAGATGGGAGTTAGTTGTGAGGAGCTTTAAATGCTCAGCAGAGGATTTTATACTTGATTTGGTAGTCCAGCTCAATTAAGATTATTAAGGAGAGTGTAATATGGTCTTACCTGCTTTAAGAAAATCACTTTGCCAGCTGTAATGAGGATAGATTGAAGTGGGGGAGGAAACTCAAGGTAGGGAAACCAATTAGGAGGCTATTATGTTTCACTTATAAGCCATCTCAAACACTTTCAAGAGATGGAAGCATAAATGCTAATCAAATAATGAATAAACATTATCCATGGCTAGAAACTATCAAAGGAAATTCAGCTCAAGCGAGAAGTGGAATTCTCAATAATAAAATTCTGATTATACAATTAAGAATGATCTGGGTAAAGAAGAAGAGGAATCTTAAGAAATCAATGTTGCTGAATAAAGAGCTCTCTGACAAGATAATTTAAACAGACATATAAGAAATATAAACACAGATAAATAAATAGTAGCATTCACTTTTAAGAAGAGCATAACGAAGATTAAAATCCAGAGTAACACAAAGTTTGTGGTGAATGCTAATGACCAAAAAAAAAAAAAAAAAAAAAAAAAGATTTCTCTTTTAAGCTGTATTGAGAGCAAAAATAAAAAAAGAAGGAAAAGACTGAGCTATTGCTTCAGGAAGACAGTGAGTTGCTTATTCATCTCCCATTTTGTTTCCATCTCTTTCATCAGAAAAATTTTCAAACCATAAAGGATAAAACATTTGTATACCAATATATAAAAAGAGATAAAGAACACCAAGTAGCTTCATGTTTCTGTCTCAAAAGAAATATTTTGTATTAAAAAACATGGTAGAAAAAAATCACGAAACCACTTGTAGTTTGAAAAAGAATTATGAAGGAAAAAAAATCAGACTAATGGACAGGCAGATTTTTAAAAAAAGGGGTAGACTGTAAATCACAGACTAGGCAAGCTTATTATCAATCTTTACCAAAATTCTACAAATAATTCTATAAAAAGTTTATGACCACATAATTATGGCTTTCTTTTTAGAGAGCTAGCATGGATTCACTAAGAACAAGTTATATTAAATTAACTCCATTTCTTCCCCCTATACTTTTTTTGGGGAGGAGGAGAAGTAAGATCAATAAATAGATGGCTAAGTCATGCGTAAGTCATATAGAATAGTAGAATTTATTTTAATATAGAATTTATTGACTTACTGACTAATCTCCAAATAAATTTAGCACTTATTTCAATTACTTCAAAACATTCTGAGGAGGCCATGATCTCTCCAATTCAAAGGGATCCATGAGACAAAAAAACAAACAAAAATCTAGGGATTCCTACTTTTAAAACTGTTTTTTAAAGCATGAAATATTACATAAATGTCAGTTATCAGTATTGCTAATAAGCTTTTCAGTGAATCTCTTCTATTTCACTTATAGGATGACTTCTTTAAAAATTCCCATAACCTGAGATTACTACTATTTATTTTCTTCTATTTGGAGTTGTCTATAGATTCCATTAAGAGCATTTTTCCCATTATAGAAAAAGCACATTAGGGTTTGTCAAATTCCATTTCTAGGACAGAAGTCTAATATGGCCACACCAAACATCAGCAGGAAATTTTCCAGCTGGTCTATTATTAACACTATGCTTTTGTTGTTTGAAAACTTTCAACTATAAATATGGTGTTAATAGTCAGTGGGACTTTTTTTGTTCATTTTTTAAAACTTCATGACTAATTAGTGTGTAATAGGTATAAGTATATATACCAAAAAACCACCATGACACTACACAGCTGCAAAAAATTCTGGGTCATGTAAACATCAAAAACAGAGGCCAGCTTTGTTACTAAAGAGGAGTTGCACTCTGTACATGAGGAAAGAGCCAACTTGTTCATTGCTCAAAATGAAAATGTCCACACAACGAAACTAGTTGTACAGTAAGAACTTTTTTCTGGTTTCTTCCCCAATTTGTGTTGTTGGCAGGAAGCCATCAAACAGAAGGGAGAAGGTATGTATGGGAGGGGATTAAGTCCTCCTTGGCATTTTTCAGGTAGCTAAAGCTGCAGATGTGGTTCTTTTTTTGCCCTTATTTTCCTTGAACCTAAAGTTTTTTTCTCTCCAGACTGAACATTTCTAGCTGCGAATATTTCCTTCCTTTGGGCAAGGGTTGTAATTAACTAAAAACATTCCACTGGGATTCCTCATTTAAAATCAGATACCTGCTCCTACAAATGATATAAAGGGAAAAAGGTACAATATTCAATAGTTTTGGTCCCTGTGAAACTGAACGTCAACTGCATACATGTCCAGGGGAGCACAATGTGGCTGAAATGGGAACATTACCTTTTTAAACATTCTGGTAGAATCCTCACTTATCTGCATAAAGCGCATGATGACATTGTTCAGATAGATATCACTTAATGTTGCATGGTCCTTGCTTTCTCTTCTTACTTGGTTCAGGAGTAAATACCAGCAATTCACTGGAGATAAAAGGTTCTGGTCTTTCCTAAGGATTCAAAGAAATGCAGTATTACAAAAAGTACACTCAAATCAGAGCAAGTCAAGTCAAACTGCTGTGGTTTGTTCTTTGTTCCTGAAGAGGGCCAATGACACCAGGAGGGTGATGTCTTAATTTGCAAGTGAATTGGATTTAAATGAGGTAGAGCTGTGAAAACTTATCAACCTCACTCTCTCCCCAAAATGGCCTCTCAAGGTAGTGGGGGACCCTGGTTTTTAAAAATTAAGCTCCTTGCCAGGTCTCAGTTTGCCTGATGCAACACCATTCTGCACCTGTATTACAAAAGGTGTAATCATCAGCAGCAATCCATTCGTCCGTATGCCAGCAGGCATATAGCCAAGTGATCCCCTGGTCTGAAGGGGGAAACCCGGGCCAAGAATATTTGGTCAAAACCCACATACTCTTTAGAAAAGTGCCATGGGACCCCTCACATCCATAGAGCTCAGTTTTAAACATCTCACTGAATAAAGACAATTTATGATTACATTTCAATCAATAAACTCCTGCCTCACAGAAAGAATGTGGTTTGCCACGATTCAAAGTCTGCTAGAGAAATTCAGTCCATTTCATGTCAGAAAAGATCTGGCTATAAAGGGCTATAAAATCATGCATATCCTTTGACCTAACAATATTAGTAGGCATGAATCCCAAAAGAGATTTTTTAAAAAGGATAGGAAAGGATCTATATATTCAAAAATATTTATAGCAGAATTGAAATTTAAGGGATGCCAATCAATTGAAAAAATGGCCAAATAAACTATGGTAAATGACTACGATGGAATGCTATTGTTCTCTAAGAAATGATGAGCAGGATGCTTTTAGAAAAACCTGCAAAGTCCTCCATGAGCTCATGCAAAGTGAAATATACTATATTCAAAGTAATAGCAATGTTGTGGGATGATCAGCTGTGAATGACCTTGCTATTCTCAGCAATACAATGACCCAAGACTACTCTAAAGGATTTAGGATGCCATCCTTACCCATAGAAGGAGCTGATTATGTAAATATAGATTGAAGCATATTTTTTTAAACTCTATTTTTCTTAAGATTTTTTCTTTTGGGGAGGGGGATAAGATTTATGTTTTCTTTTGCAACATGACTTTTATGGAAACTTTTTGCATAACTTCACATGTACCTTCTCAATGGGGGAAGTAGGGGAAGAAGGAAGAATGAGAATTTGGAATTCTGAAAGTTAAAATCTGAAAATTTTAAAAACAAATGTTAAAAAAAAAAAAAGAAAGTATTTGGCTAGGTACACTTCCAGGGGGATATAAATTCATGTCTCTATTCTCCTAAACAATGTTTAGAAATGAGAATGCTGCAGTAATATGTCTAACTCTCCAGACTCACTACTTTACTATGCCACAGAAGCCTCTTCACAAGTTTCCCCCTATTAATCTCACATTAGAAGTATACTCCACTCCCATGACACCTTCCTCTGATTGACTGGCTTCTTCTGGAACTACCATTTTAAGGGAAATGTCCAAGACAGCCATAACTTCATTTCTCTTCAGACTTCTCTTCTGACTCTCTGACATTTTCTCTACCACACATTAGATCTATGTGGGGATATGAATATCTTCTCCTCTCTCCCCTCTTTCAGCTTCCTTTTATGTGTTGTTTTCTCCTCTTAGAATATAAACTCCTTGAGAGCAAGGACTCCCAGAACTTAGTACAGTGCCTGGCAAATGAGACAGTCTTAAATACTTGTTGATTAAACTTAACATCATAAATGAGAGCAAGAAGGTTGCTGGCTTCCTGACTTGTAACACATCCTATTCAAATTCATAAGACCCCACTGGCTTCTTAAACATTGATTTCTCATCTCTCCCAAAAGAACTTTGAATACTAGAATTTTCAAAGACTTTATTCTTTAAGAATTGTCTACTAAGAAAATAAGTTATTTTGAACATTAAAAATACTCCATAAAGATGAAGATGATTCATGAATCCAGAGAAGGAATAAATAGAAGTATGTTTGGAACAATTTTATATATGAGTGTGTGTATACACTTATTATTTGTGTCTAATAGTGTAGGAAAGGATAGGAGAAGAAGGGGAAAAATAAAATTAGATGATAATTTTGTTATATATTTGAAAAGAACAGCAAATTGTACATACTAGGTTTACAGTTTCATATGTGACCTTTTTTAATTGTATTGTTATAAAAATACTTGTATTGTTCCATAAATTAAAAACAATATTTTTAAAGAGTTAAAAAAGAATAGTCTATTGATAAGATATGATACAGTTTCAAAAGATGAATCTTTTTATCTTACATTTGAAAAAAAACTTCAGAAATCTACAAATTCCACTAATGGGGATACTTGCTCCTCTAATGTCTATCAGAACATCCCTATGGGTTGAGTAATGGCAGTAAAGAGAAACTGATAACAAAATTATGACCTGTAGCTAAAAATTTCAAGGTGGTGTAGCCAATCTAGAGATGATTTTTATCCAAAATAGCTAAGTAGGTCCTGAAGTGACAAGCTTACATCCCAATTGTGCATCCCTATTTGAAGAGTTTCCCTCTTAATAGGATAAACCAGAGCTCATATTCTGCTGATATTACTTTCAAGAAACCAGCATTACCCTTTCTGCTAACTAACATGAGGCACCAGCAAAGAACTTTAAAAAACCACCTATAAAACCACACAACAGCCCCAAACTTAAGTAATATATCCACAAAGTCTGTTTATGACTCAGGTTTAGAAGGTTACAGTTCATGGTCATTTATGGTCATTGAATTATAATGTAGCCAGGATAAGACAGTTGGTGAAGTTGGGCTTTCTGCCTACTTAGCTACAGTGCTCACAATCTAACTTTCCAGCAAATCAAAATTCTATTTTATTGATCCAAAACATGCTCTGTCAATGCACATATTTTTTGGTTTTGCTTGACTATGCACATTTACTACAAGGGTTTTCTTTTTCTTTTTCCCCCAATGAGAGTAGAGGAGAGATGAGAGAGGAAAAAAATAGATTTTTGCTTATTAAAAACAACTACCACCACCACCTTCATTAAAAAAAATAAAATTATGCTCTGTCAATGCCAACTATCCTTTGGGAGAAAACTCCAACAGGAATAAATTATTACAATAGACCTCTGAAAACTCCAAACTTTTTAAATGTCATCAAAATAAAACTTCAAATTTGATATTCTTTTCTCTTGTCCAACCTACAGGCTAACTATGAATATATTTTGTGAAAGATAAAGGATTCTTGAGCAGTTATTCATAAATAACAGTAGGCATTTTTTTCTTGTCTTTAAAATAGAATATATAGGCTCTAAGTTAACAAGGAAAATGCCATGTTACTTATTAAACTTTCCCCTCAATCCTTGCTTCCTTAATGAGAACAGATTTATCATACTCTGTAAAACTAGCATAGCACAAGAAGGGAAACAGTTTTTTTTAAATACATATAACTTTTTATTTCATTTAAGGCGGAGACCTAAAACTGCAGATGTGTTATGTCTGGTGACTAGTTACTGTTGACAAAAACTTGAAACAATCATCTTGAAGTTATTAGAGCTTTTATTAAGTGTCAGGCTTTGGCAGCCTCTGTTTCTTTCTGTCTCTCTCATACACACATACACACATACACAAATTACTGGGTACTGTTGGCTGGGCAAAAGCCAGGTGGCAGGAAATGAACCCTTGTGATGGGAAAAAAGCACATTCCTAGAAACTTCTAGTTTTGTTTGTTCAAAGAATATCCAAGCTAACCATACCCCCAATTTTTTCACTGAAGTTTCATA